>NW_004955468.1:2379514-2392821 GCF_000276665.1 Chinchilla lanigera | reverse complement strand
AAAAAAAAAAAAGATTTTGCAAGGTAAAAAAATACATGAGAAGAGTGCAATTGTTTTGCATATTTTTTAATACCTTCACTGTCTTATTTAACAGACAGCTGGAAGCTTATTGTAGTGCTATTTTGATTGAATTATATAGGTAGACAACATCTGGATTTACACAGTCCTGATTTTTCTGTATACCTACAAAAGGGAGAAGATTTGGGGATTTGTCATGGTACAGGGGAATGAACACTGGATTTTTCCACAGTTTTTTTTTTTTTTTTTTTTTTTTAAATAGGGTCCCACTTAAGTTGCTAGGTTGCCCAGGCTGGGTTTGAGCTTCCAATCCTCCTGCTTCAGCCTCTCAAACTACAGGATTGTAGGCATGTGCCACCACATCTCACATCTGGCTGGAAGAAATATTTTAATAGCTTTTTCAAATGGTTGTGAATATTCTTCTTTTGATACTATAACACTGGACAAGTGGTAATTTTTTAAATTGAAATGTAGAATTTAAAGCTGTAGCCCAAAAGAAAAGTTTTTTTTGTTCGGTGTTTTTGAGACAGGGGCTTGCTATGTAGTTCAGGCTGACTTTGAATTCATTGTGGAGCCCAGGCTGGCCTTGAATTCGTGGCAGCTGGCCTCAGCCTACTGCATGCTCCAGCTACAAGCATGCGCCACTGTGTCTGGCTAAAAGAAATTTTTTTAAGCTAGTTGTGGTCAACACCTGTCATCCCAGCAGTCTGGGAGGCTGAGGCTGGAAGATTGCAAGTTTTAGCTTACTCTGGACAACTTAACAACTTAGACTCTATCTTAAAATAATAGAGGGCTAGGAATGTAAGTCTGTGAAGGTCCTGGCTGGCTTCACCCCCCTAGTATCACTTTTTTTTTTCTTTTTTTTTACAAGAGTATACTTTTACATAACATCCATTGGTCTGTCTTAAATTTTTAAAAAATCCACAGGAGAGCCAGGCATGGTGGTACACATCTGTCATCCCAGCACTGTCTCAGAATCACCCCCCAGCCTTCCCAGAAAAACTCCCCAGGAGTAAGAAGTTCTGCTATAGTATGTTAACTACACATGATGATACACTGTATATTTCTAAAAGCTAGAGAAAAGGGTTTTCAGTGTTTTACCATGAAAAAATGACAAATTTTGAGGAGATAGACATGTTTAGTCATACTTACTTTGTGGTTCCTCATACATGCTACACAAGCATTCTGCCATTGTGTCATGTCCCCAGTACCTTAAATGTTTTAAACATTACACGATTTGTACAAGCATCAAAATGACATGAAATCCCTTAAATATGTATAATTTCTATGTTTCTATTTATCAGTTTAAAGATAAACATTTAGTAAAGCATTTATTGTTTATTTGAAAAACATTGGTTCATTGAGTTATAGCGCTTTTAGAAGTTGACACATTTTATTTATTTATTTTTGGTACTGGGAATCGAACTCAGGACCTTGCACTTGCCAGGCAGGCACTCACACCTCTGAGCTATATTCCCAGCCCCCTACACATTTTATTATACAATATGAAAACTTTTTTTTTTTTCTTTTGAGATAGGCTCTCTGTAGTTCAATCTGGCCTCCTGCCTCAGCTTCCTGAGTGCTATAATTATAGGTGTGCGCAGCACACCTATCATACATGTTAATATCACCAATTTTCCTGAGTGTCAGGATCATAGGGTGTACTGCTTACACTTAGCTGGAAATTCTTTTTAAATTTGGGAAGCTACCAGTTACATGCTGGAGGATACTGATTTTCTGAAAATACAGTTTTTGCTTGATATCTCAAATTTTATTATTGGCAACATTATGTCAGTTGTTTACCTTGAAATGATTAGCTTCATTCGTTCTGTGGGAAGAATTAAATAACACCCAAGTCTGACTTTCTTCCAAGTAAGACTGATGGGAAAACTAACCTAAGTGATTGTCCTTGTGTTTTCTTTAAGACTTCTTTAACCACTGTGCTTAGTGTACAAAAGCTTACACATTTTAAAAAATTTTCATAGAACTAGTATTTGTCATTCTTGGTTTTGCTTGCATGTTTTTTTTACATTTCACACAAATTCCTTTGTAGTAAAAGCCCTCATAGTCAGGTTCTACTCTTGTAGCTTTTCACCACCACTGTCCTACAGATTATCTTTACTGTTTTCCTGGTTGTATCCTCTTCCTTGGAATCTTGAGTCTGTTCCCTTTTCTGTGTACTAATTTTGGTGGTTGACATTTTCTAGTAGCATCCTGAGAGAAGTTCCTTTAGAGGTGAAATTTCTGAGCATTTGTGTATCTGAAAAGAGCCCTTTTTTGTTTGTTGTTGCTTTTTGGTGCTGGGAATCAAACTCAGGACTTGTGTTTGCCAGTGTTGTTTGTGATTGGGTTTTTTTGTTATTGTTTTATTTTGGTACGAGGAATCGAACTTAGGACTTTGTGCTTGCCAGGCAGGTGCTTATGCCACTGAGATAAATCCTTGGCCCTGTTGTTTGGTTTTTTTTTGTTTGTTTGTTTGTTTTGTTTTGTTTTGTTTTGTTTTTTTAGACAAGGTCTTGCTATTGTAGTTCGGGTTGGCCTTGACTCACAGCAGTCCTCCTATCTCAGCCTCTTGAGTGCCGAGACCACAGCTGCATATCACCGTGCCTGGCCTGAAAAGCACCTTTGTTAAAATGTCCATTAGATTGATAGGTTAGGCTTAAAATTTTTCTCTTAAAATTTTGTCTTCTAGTTTCCTGTGTTTCTTTCGAAAATTTGATGTCATTCAGGGCCCTATTTTTTCAGTGATCTTTCTTTCTGAAAACATTGTAACATCTTTTTCTTTGTGAAATGTTACAGTATTGTGCTTAGGTATGGATCTTATTTATTATATAAGTACCAAATGGACCCTTTCTGTCTGGAGATTCATTCATGACTTTTTATTTTAATTTTTTTTTTTTTTTTTGGTACTGGGTGTCAAACTCAGGACCTTGCATTTGCCAGGCAGGCGCTTGTGCTGCTGAGCTATATTCCTGGCTCAGATTCATGACTTTTGAAGCAGGTTTTTGTTGTTGTTCTTTGAATAAATTTCCTCTAGTTAGTTTTTTCCTTTTTGTGAGACTTTTTCCAGTACATGAGCCCAGAGCTTTTGCACTTATCCAGCCCTTACTGTGTTTTTTGGTTTTTTTTGAGACAGGGTCTCACTGTTTAGCCCAGAGTAGCCTTGTACTTACATCAATCCTCCTGCTTCAGATTCCCGACTCCTGGGACGACAGGCATGCACCGCCACACTGGGCCCTCTCTTCATCACTTCTTCTTCTTCTTCTTTTTTTTTTTTTTTGTCTTTTTGAGACAGGGTCTTGCTGTGCAGTTCAAGCTGGCCTTGAGCTCACTTTGTAGCCCCGGCTGGTCTCGAACTCAATGATCCTCCTACCTCAGCCTCCTAAGTGCCGGGATTACATGTGTGCACTACCATGCCAGGCTCATTATCACTTTTTGTATTTCAGAACAGTCTTGCTAATTCCCCCAAGTGGGCTTGAACTTTGAATCTTCCTGTCTTATTAGCCTTGAGCTTTCTGATACTCAGTTATTGCATTTCCTTGTTTAGTCTGTGCATTTGTTATTAAAACTTCCACCAGGAAATGATACATGCCCTTTGTGATGGAATTGTATGAAAGTGTCTGCTGGCCATGCCTAAGTTTGCTAGAGTTAGGTAATATAAAAAATTTTTTTTGGAGTAAGGAGACCCTGTTCTTTTTGTTGTGGCGGTAGTAGTGTGTGTGTGTGTGTGTGTGTGTTGAGACTGTCTTGCTATGTGGTCCAGGCTGGCCTTGAACTCAGTATGTAAGTAAGGGTGGCCTCAAACTCATGGCAGTCCTCCTGCCTCAGCCTCCCAAGTGCTGGGATTACAGGTATGCACCACCATGCCTGGCAGAGACCCTGTCCTTGATAAATAGTACAGTTATACAGTCTACATCAGCTTTCCCATCTTCTGCATAGTCTTAGTTACTGTGGAGACTTTTTCTTATGCTGCTTACACATCCTAATACTCTTTCAGTGGTAAACATATCTTCTCTTAATTTTATGATTGTATTAGGTTTTGTTTTTGAGACATGGTCTCCCTATGTAGTCCAAGCTAACTTTGGAACTTGGTAGCTAGTTTAGGCTGACCTTGAATTCAAGATGCTTCTGCTCATCCTCTTGAGTGGTAGAATTACGGGCATGGACAACCTGCCTGGGCTCTGCACCACCTCCCTTTCTCTGTGCTGAAAGTTGAGCCCAGGGCCTTTGCACTGAGCTAGATTTGCAGCCCTTTTTTATTTTGAGACAGTGTCTTGCTAACTTGCCCAGGCTGGGCTCAAATGTGCCATCTTCCTGCCTTAGCTTCTCCTAGTTCTGGAAGTATAGCGTGAGCCATTGTGCCCAACTGTTTTGATCTGTCTTCCCTTTTAATGGGGTTCCTCAAATGTGTGTGGGATGTTTGCTGCAAGGTTATATTTAACCATGGCTCACCAAAGGTGGTCATGCTGTCTTACCTGGAAAACTTCAGTGGATAAAAGTAAAATGCCTTAAGGACCAATTGTCTCCTCCCTGAAAAAAGTTATACTGCTTTACTGTAATGTACTCAGGCATGATCTAATCCTTTGTTTAAGCACAAGTAATGGGAAAAAAAAAAAAAATTTAAAAAAGTACAAGTAATGGTTATCTTAGAGGAGCATCCTATGTTTGTCATGGGCTTTCTTCAGAAAAAGATCCTTTTATATCCTGCTCATAGGTGTGTGTATCTCAGTGCACATTTTTGGGGGCCTTCACTACACAGTGATACTGAAGGTCTAACCATGTTTATATCTTGGTAATCTTTTGATTTCAGTATAGCAGCTCTTCCGTGTCATCTCATTTGCTAAATAAGCCTGAGTATGGAGCTTTTTGGCATGAGTAAAGTTAAATTTTGTGTACGATAGACAACGTTGCAATAACGGAAACAAACTGGAAGATTTTCAGTGTACACTTATTTGAAGTTCACTTTATGTTAAGACTATGTAAAAGATGCCATTGATCAACCAAGCTTATGTGTACCACCAACCCCCTAAAAGGGGGTTCATTCATTTTCAGTGCTGGGGATTCAACCCAGAGCTTTCACACTGTAATCTCTAGCCCTTTATATTTTTAATTTTGAGACAGGGTTTTATTTTGAGACAACTAAGATGCTAAATTGCCCAAGCTGGGTTCAAACTCAAGGATCTTCATGCATCAGCTTCTCAGAGAGTTGGAATTACAGGCATGAACCACCATGCCTGGCTTTACTGCAGGGTCTCTGTAATAGTTCAGGTTGGCCTTGAACTCACTCTGTAGCCCAGGCTAGCCTCAAATTAGTGAGTATCCTCTTTCCTTGGGCTCCTGAGGGCTGGGATTACAGGTCTGCAACACCATGCCTGGCTTGGGCCCAAATTTAAAGATCCTTCTGCCTCAGCCACCCAGGGTGCTGAGATAACACCAGGTGTGGACTTTCTCATTTGTAATAGTAATGTAAGCTTTGTAAACCCACAAATGTTGATTTTTTTTTTTTTTTAACTCCAAATTCCTGTACAAGGATTTTCTTCTCAAAATTTAGTTGGAGACATTAGTCATATGAATTCTAAAATCTGAAATTTCACGTAATAGGGAAATTCACAGATAGTAGTAATGGTACTCTCAAGGTAATAATTATTGAATGTTTACCATGTGCTACTATTTTAAACACTTTATACATTAACTCCTTTAAATGATAGTTCTTTGTACTCTCTTTTAGAATAATCCTGAGAAGATAATGAACAGATAAAGAGACATCAAGACTTGGGAGGCAAGTTGCGTCCTTCTCTAATAAACACTGACGGGAAAAAACTGACTATAACAAAATTAGAAAAATCCTTCCTTTTCTCCCAGACCTTATTTCTCTTAAGGCAATACCTTTTTGAAATTTTAATTTGGAAAGATAATTTAGGCTTAATCATGAGGAAAGCTGTGTAGAAAAGAATCAGCAATTTTAATAATTTGGAAGTCCTCTAGCAGAGTTTACTCTTTGTGATAATAGCCGCTTGTGAGTCAGTGTGAAAATCCCTTTGTACCCTGTCTGATAGCCGAGCATTCCTCACTGGAGAGAAATCCTATGAATGTACTGAACGTGGGTAAGCATTTATTCACATGTCTCATTGAACTGAGAAGTCATGCTGAAGAGACACCCTGTGCTTCTAAGGAATATTGAAAAGCCATTAGCTAGATGACATCTCATTGAGCAAGAGAAATTCATGCTGGAGAAAAACCAGTGAATATAGCATACTGTCACTGAATATTAGAATTTTGTACTGGAGAGAAACTTTGAGTGTGCTACGTGTGATAAAGTTATCTCTCAGACTTTATCCCTCATTCTGCATTTCAGAGGTCATACACAGAAAAGCTTTATAAATGTAAGAAATGTGGAAATATCTTCAGTCAAAAGTAAATCCTCATTCATCAAAAAATTCATACTGGAGAGATATCTTGTGAATGTGGGAAAGCTTCCATTCCGATGTCACACCTCAGTCAGCAGAGAAATTGTAGTGGGGAAAACCCCTTTGCTTGTAAGGTATGTGGGAAAATTTTCAGCCACAAATCCAATCTCACTGAGCATGAGCATTTTCATACTAGAGAGAAACCTTTTGAATGTAATGAATGTGGGAAAGCCTTTAGCCAAAAGCAGTATGTCATTAAACATCAGAATACCCATACTGGAGAGAAGCTTTTTGAATGTAATGATTGTGGAAAGTCTTTCAGCCAGAAGGAGAACCTCCTTACCCATCAGAAAATTCACACTGGAGAGAAACCTTTTGAGTGCAAAGATTGTGGGAAAGCTTTCATTCAGAAGTCAAACCTCATCAGACACCAGAGAACTCACACTGGAGAGAAGCCCTTCATATGTAAACAGTGTGGGAAAACGTTTAGTGGCAAATCAAATCTTACTGAGCATGAGAAAATTCATATTGGAGAAAAACCCTTTAAATGTAATGAATGTGGAACAGCTTTTGGCCAGAAGAAGTACCTCATAAAGCATCAAAACATTCACACTGGAGAGAAACCCTATGAATGTAATGAATGTGGAAAAGCCTTCTCTCAGCGAACATCACTTATTGTACACGTGAGAATTCATTCAGGTGATAAACCTTACGAATGCAATGTATGTGGAAAAGCCTTCTCTCAGAGTTCTTCTCTCACTGTGCATGTGAGAAGCCATACAGGTGAGAAGCCCTACGGTTGCAATGAATGTGGGAAAGCTTTCTCACAGTTCTCAACCCTAGCCCTGCATTTGAGAATACACACAGGTAAGAAGCCTTATCAATGTAGTGAATGTGGAAAAGCTTTCAGCCAGAAGTCACATCATATTAGACACCAGAAAATTCATACTCACTAAGACCTGTAAATAGCTTCAAAATGGGAAACATGCACCAGGCATTTGTGTCTCCCAGTTCATCAGAAATACTTTGAAGCAAAGCATCCCAAGTGAGGCAAACTTTAACAAATGCTAAAACTTTAGAGGACACCAACAGTGTATACTGAAGAAAAAGACATTCGTATGATGAAAAGACTGCCCAAATAAAAAACTGTCAGAAGTAACACTGACTTTATATGCATTTCTCTAAAATTGAGAACAGAAAATAGAGGCCTCTTACTACACTCAGCATAAATCTGGAGATATTCACCTGGATTAAAAAAAAAAAGTTACAAGTATTACAACGGAAGACACAAACACACATCATCTACAAATAATAAGCCTTTGTGTTAGTGATTCAGCAGAGCAGAAGCAATTCCAGAAGGACCTATGCATTCATATGAATTTGGAATATGAAAGAGATAGCATTAGGAGATGAATTATTTGGAGGTAATTTGTTCTCCAAGGGTAGAGAATGGACCGTGGATTACACAGAAGAGTAAAACTCACATTAACTGAAGACAGTTATTAAAAGCCAGTGTACTAAAAATGTTTATGATCTTGGGAATAGGAAAGCATTCCTTGTAACAAATTGAAAAATACATAACTAGTTTTACTACGTTTATGCTCAGGAAATACCAGGAATTTCTCTGTGGCTCAATGTGTAGTAGCCAGCTATTGGGAACAATTCAAATATCCATCTAGAATAAAAAGGAAAATTCTTATGTAATAATACACATCTATTAAAGTGCAACAGAGGAGAGCCACATGTTCATGGAAGTACCTAAAATGTTGAGGGGAAGAAAGTTGGAGAAAGATGATTATAGTACAATGACTTTGTAAATTTGAATTATAAACATTTCCTTGATGAAGTTCAACACTTTATATTGCTAATGGCTTCACATACATATGTAAATGTTTTTGAAATCAATTGGAAGGATACAGACCAGACTTGAGGGTGGCCTGTGAAGAGTGGAGAAGGGATGGGAGTGAGTATGGGAGGAGGGGGAGGGGAGGGGCTTCATCTTTTTATATAAATATCCATTTCTCTGCAAGTAAATATATGAAGATACTCACTAATTCTGCATTGTGGTATATGGATATCTTGTCTTATTTTTTGTACTTTTCTGTATTTTTAAAATTTCACAAAATTAAAAGAATAGGGTGATAAAATTCTGTACCTGTAGAAGTCACATTATAATGAATTGCTTCCCAATCAAATACTCAACTTTTTATAGAAATTATTTCTAAAAATTTTATCAACAATGCGTGGATGGACTTACTCTATGTAATATGAAATTATCTATTTTATTAAAATTTAAAATGACATCATACTCCAAATCTCTCTTGTTTTGACAGATTATAGTATGTGCTATATTGTCTATGTTTTCACATTTTTTTTAACATTTGTAAAATACCATTTGGGCTTAGAAATTCATTTTTTTTTTTTACTGTTTTGGTGCTTATGGCTGAATTCAGGGCCTTGTACATGGCAGGCAAGTGCCCTACCACTAAACTACATCCCAAGCCCTTTTTTTGTTTGTTTGTTTTTGTTTTTGTTTTTGAGACAGACTCACTAGATTGCCCAGGCTGGCCTTGTACTTGTAATCTTCCTGCCTCGGCATCCTGGCAGTGGGGATTACAGGTGTGCACCACTGCTCCTGTTTAACTTTGCATTAAATAAGGATACATGCACAAATTGATTTTTGAATGTCAGTTTGACTGTCCCATAAATTGAACTTACACATTTTTGATAATTATTAAAGTTCCTGACCTTCCACAGTTTAGTGCGTTAGATGCAAACACCTAGCTCTCAGTCTTTGTATTCTTGAAATAGGGTCTCACTAGCCCAGGTTAGCCTTGAATTTGCCAGCCTTCTCCGTGTTGGGAACAGACATGCTGTGCGACAGCACACCTGCTTCACTTCCACTCTTAACCTGTGGAATATTTCATCCTCCCATTGCTTCAGCAGGTAAAACTTGTTTTACAGAGGGTGGGGTGGGGTGGCAATGAGAAAAGTGGCTCTTACCTGGATAATTCTATTGTGTAAACTAGTCTTCGAATATTAAAAAAAAAAAGTGAAAACTGGTAAAGAATTTTACTAAAGATTTTTTAAATACTCCTGTAAGAGCACAACTGCATTGAGGTTGATTTCCAAACCTTCAAAAATCAAATTCATTAGGTAATGTAATTACAGTATCTTTCAGCCTGTTTGAAGGAATGACTATGAATTATGTACCTAAATGTCTTCACCCCACCGCCACCCACTGGGGTTTGAATTGAGGGCCTTTGCACTAAGGTATATCCCCAGCATATGTGTGTTTGTGTGTATGTAAATTATATTTTGAGCTATGTCTTAGTTAACCAGGTTGGGCTTGAGCTTGCAAGCTTTCTGGCTCATCTTCCCAGAATGCTGGATTTATAGGTACATACCACCTATGTCCTTTCTATTTATAGGTACATACCACTTTTGTCCTATTTCTAATATGAATCTCACCCCATTTTTCTCTGCTTGACATGATTATATACATACATTTTTTTCACATTTAAAGGTGTTCTCATTTTACAAGACAAAAGCAACTTATGGAAAGACTGTGTCTTTCAAATTTTGCAGTTAATCATGACTGTCACTTAAATGAGTGGCCCTTAAGCCTCAGTGTACGTTGGAGTCACCTGGAGGGCTGGTGAGGTAATGTGTGTAACTTGTTTCTGACCCCCTAAATCCAGAGTGTTGCAGATAGCTTTTCTAACTAGTTTCCAAGGGTGCTGTTCTGCCAGGAACCACACTTTGAAAACTCAGTCTCACTGTTTTGTGTTCAAGACAGCTTTGTTCCTAGTATATATCCAAATATTTTCCCATTTTACATCCAGAAATGAGAAGTAGCAAATTTCACGTCCTTAGCGGGGTGTCTTTTTTCGATGCTTAGACAAAATACCCGACATCCAAAGTTAAAGGGGAAAGGTTTATGTAACTCACAGTATGGAGAAGTTGCAGTCCTTAATCGGCTGGCTGCAAGGTAGGGTGGCACATGGCAGAGGGGCAACAGTTCATGGTGGAAAACAGCAAAAGCAACGAGGGAGAAAGCCAGACAAGACTGTCCCTTACGTTGTACGCAAGCTACCTGCCCTGGGGCCGGTGTGACCCAGTCCCGGCATCGGATCATGAATCAGTCACAAACTAGGTTCAGCCACCTCTTAGGAGCACCCCCCCACATGACCGCATGAGGCTTTTGGGGTGCATCCAGACATGAACCATAACCTGGGATAGCTAAAATTAAAGCAAAATACAACTTAACCATTTCAGTGCAATAGATAGGGATGCTTTTACCCACAGATTATTACATGAGTATCACAACAATGCTGCCGCCTTGAGAGCTTAACTAGTGCTCTACTGTGTAGTAGAAAAAGGGTTCAATTTTGGTAAGTTATGAAAGAGCAGGAGTGGGATATTATAGAAGCATGCGCTATATGATTTAAAAGGTTGTGAAGAACCTCATTTTTAAAAATTTTTAAAGTTGTACTGGAGATTAAGCTCAGTTATTTCTCCAGTTTTTTAAAGAATTGCTAAATTACCTAGGTTGGATTTGCACTTTCAATTTTGCCCTGGTCTCCCAAAGTTCTGGGATTACAGGCATGTGTCACCACCCCTGGTTTGGATTTTTTTTTTTTTTAATTAGAGACAGTCTTGCTATGTAATCAGGCTGGCTATGAACTCACAACAGTCCTGCCTTAAGCCTCCCAAGTGCTAGGACTATAGATAGCCAGGTAGCCACTGCACCTGGCAGATTGAGTTATTTTATTTGGTTTCTTGAGACATGGTCTCATTGTGGAATCCAGGCTGGCCTTGAATTCATGGCAGTCCTGCCTCACCCTCCCTGGAATTACAGGCATGCACCACCATGTCCAGCCTGACAGGTGTTTTTCTTTTTTGGGGAGAGGAGCTGGGAATTGAACGCAGGACCTTTTGCTTGCCAGGCAAGCACGTGTGCCCCTGAGCTGTATCTTCGGCCCAGGTTTTATTAAGTGCAGTGAGAATCCACTAAAGTGGATGTACGTGTTGATGATATGACTGACATTTGGAGATTACATTGTACTCCATGAAGAGTGCATTAAGAATACAGTAGAAGCAGAGTGTTCATTTAAGAGGCTGAGGAAGCACTGAGGCAAGGTGAAAAAACTAGAGATGTAACATTGAAGATGGTTAGAAATGGGTAGTTTCGAGTATTTTAGAGGTGAGCTGGTAAGAGCTGCTGAGAGGAATGATAACGATGTCCACTGTATCAAGGACACGGTTAAAAACTTTAACCTGGCATGATGCCATTTAATAAAGTGTTGGAGCAGATTAGGAGGGAATAGACAACAGCTGGCTTGAGTTTGAGAGGTTTGACACCAAGTGGAGAGCAGAAGAGATAATTCCGTTACTTTGGTATCCTCTTTTCAGATTACATTAAAACTAGGGGATATAATGAGGTAATTTTGGGGAGGTATGTGTAAGGTAGAATGTTAATCCCAGTTAATGTAAATGGCTTCAAATTTTCAGTTAAAGATATAGGGTCTCGGCTATGTATTCCAGGCTGACATCAAACTCCCTCTAGCCCAGACTGGCCTTGAACTCAGGGCAGTCCTCCTGTCCCAGCCTCCCAAGTGCTGGGATTACAGGCATGTACAGCTATGTCCAGTTGAAGTCGGAGTTGTAAAATGGTTTCTTTTGGCTTTGTTTAATGGTTATAAACTTTTTAAATGGGATACATCTTGAAAGGTGAAAAGAACTAAAAAGTGTCAACCAAATAGTATCCAAGAAAAAAGTATAAGGGGCTGGGGATTTAGCTCAGCGGCAAAAGCTCCTGCCTGGCAAGCGCAAGGTCGTGAGTTCGGTTCCCGGTACCGGAGAAAAACCAAAAAAAAAAAAAAAAAAAAAAAAAGAAAAAAGTATAAAAAGTCTTTAAGGCAAACATTACTACGGGCTAAAAAATAGTAAAACTTTCAGTTCATCAGACACAGGTAATGACTGTAATCTTAGGCATTCATAAATAATGTCGCTGGTAGGCTGCAGTATCTGGAGACCAGCTGTGGTGAGGAGACCTGCGCAGGGACATGCCTTGCTGTGCCGGCTGGCTGCAGGAGCACGGTGGTTGCCTTGGCTCGGGTCTGTTTTTCACTGCACACCAAGCTTTCAGGTAGAGACCCTGCTGCTGTCAACAGCGCTTTCTGTGGAGAAGACTGCCAAAGGCTGCCGTGCTCAGGCTGAAGTGTCGTGCAGTGCTGCTCTGGGCTGGTGCAGAAGACATTTAGTGGCTGCATCAGGCCACTCCTTAACCCTTGGGCTGAAGTGAAGAGGAGGCGGTGGGACTGTCAGGTGACAGGACCTTCTTAGTTTACTTCTGGGTAGTCCCATTCAGATCTGAATATACAAAACAGCCGAGGACACCGGGAAGGAATTTTCCCAGTATTGAAGTTTCTGACTACATTTCAAAAGGCAAGGGATTGAAGCAGAAACTGTCCAGGTAATTTTTTGGTGGCTCCCCGTTTATTCAGTATACCACCCCACTCCTTTTCCACTTCTGAAACTGTCATTGAACGTTGCAGATGTTTAGTGGTGTATCAGAAGGAACTGTGCCAAAAGAAAAAGGGAAATCTCAGTAGAAGGTGCCAAAATACATTTGTAAAGAATGGAGCAGGGGCTGGGGATTCAGCTCAGAGGCACAGCGCCTGCCTGGCAAGTGCAAGGTCGTGAGTTCGATTCACGGTACCGGACCCCCCCCCACACACACACAAAAAGAATGGAGCCAGGTGTGGCACACACCTTTAATCGCAGCATTTGGAGTTGAGACAGGAAGGAGGATGGCAGTTTGAGCCTAGGCTGGGCAACTTAATGATTTAGCAAACTCTCAAAATGAAAAAAAAAAAA
>NW_004955468.1:2377731-2379209 GCF_000276665.1 Chinchilla lanigera | reverse complement strand
CAGGAATCAAACTCATGACCTCATGCTTGCTAGGCAGGTGTTGTGCTGCTGAGCTAATCCTCAGCCCAATTCCCAGTTTCTTTTACACAAGTGCAAAATTCGCCCAGTATAGTGGAAAGCTGAGGCAAGATGATCTCAAATTCCAGCCCAGCCTGGGCAATTTAGTAAGACCCTCTCTCAAAACGTAAAAAGGGCTGGGGATGCAGGTTGGTGTGAATGAGTTGGGTTCAATCCCCATTACTACCCACAACCAAATGTACTTTCCTTCCTTCCTTTCGTTCCTTTCTCCCTTCCTTCCTTCCCTCCCTTCCTCCCTCCATCCCTCTTCTCTTTTTTCTCCTTTTCCTCCTTTTCTTTGTTTTTTTCTTTTTCTTCTTCCTTTTCTTTCTTTCTCTTTCTTTTTCTTTTCTTTTCCTTTTCTTTCTTTCTTTCTTTCTTTCTTTCTTTCCTTTCTTTCCTTTCTTTCCTTTCTTTCCTTTCTTTCCTTTCTTTGTGTTTTGAGATAGGGTCTCACTATGTAGTCCAGGCTGGCCTCAAACTCTTGGTGATCCTCCTGCTTCAGCCTTCAGAGTGCTGGGATTACAGGTATGCACCACCGTGCGCTACCCCAAGTCAGGGGATTTTAACAACAGCTCAGTGAATTTGCATAGCAAAACCCTAGATTTAAAACCTGAAGATATCCAAACAGGCATTTATAGCCAAACTTCTGATTAAAGACAATGGAAAAATACTAAAAACCGTGAGCAGCACCCCCTTTATAGGGAGAAAACTATTTGGCAGATTTCTCATCAGAGACCCTGCTTCTTTTCAGTACCAAGGACTGAACCCAGGGACTTCCCTAGCACTTTATTTTTGAGCCAGGTTTTGGCTAACCTGCTGAATCGGCCTGGTTAGGCTTGAATTTGCCATCCTCCTGCCTCAGTCTCCCAGAGGGCTAGGATTACAGGTGTGAGTCACTTGTTTCTCTCTCCTTGAATCCTTATTGTTTAGGAATTGGAAAACTTTTGGAACTTGGTTTTATGACCGATGATCGCAGATATGGAGCCTTCCTCGCTGGTTCCTACAGGGATAATGTATTAATATTTACATAGAGTCACAAAAGTGTGACACTAAGGATCCCCACTCTTCTTTGAATGTCTTTGGCAGCTGCTATTCCACTCCTGGTAACTGCAGTTCAGGTTAAAGCTGCAGGGAGGCCACCCACCGGCGCCGCCCAGCCATGCCCCCTTCCCTGCCTGGGGACGCCCACACGCCTCAGGTCCACTAACTTGCACTAGTGAATGAGAGTTGATCTTAGTCACACAAGAGGCTCAACTCATGAATTCTGATAGCTCTGTGATTTTAAAAAATGCAGTGAATGTTTAAGTTTTTAAACACATCACAATAAAAATTACCGTTAATCGTCCTCAAAATACTTCCCCTCACCCCGTCGTTCTTGCCACTTTCTGAAGCAGTTATGGAAGTCCTCCATCGTAGCA
>NW_004955468.1:2369644-2373441 GCF_000276665.1 Chinchilla lanigera | reverse complement strand
TTTCTTATCTGAGAAACCCAAAATATAAACAAAGAAAACAATAAAAAAATCGGTAATAGGAAGTAGCGAGATAAATCTTTGTTAAATGGGAGGAGATCAAGAAATGGAGGGGTGGGAGAGGAGGAAAAGGGGATGAAAAAAGGAATTAAAATGTGTTATGACATGTACTAACCCCAAATGAGGAATGTAAACATTATGTACTACAAACAAGTACTAATAAAAAATTAAAATATGTTGGCTCATTTAGTTAACACTGCTTTCTTTGCTATCACCACACTTATCGTTGGCATTAGCCTACTGACTTTGTTTCCTAATTCTTAGATGCCTCCTACTTTCTTTTTTGTCTCCCAAATAGTTGTACTGATTAAAGTTATAAAGACAAAATAAAAATTACCAGTAGCCCTGCCAATATTTTGATGGACATACTTGAGTTTCCATCTCACCTCAGTCAGAATGGCTATCATCAAGAACACAAAAAACAGCTGGGTATGGTGACAAACACCTATAATCCCAGCACTCAGGAGGCTGAGGTTTTGAATTCATTACCAGCCTGGGCTACATAGTGAGTTCAAGGTCAGCCTGAAGTACGTAACAAGATCCTGCCCCATCTATCTATCATCTATCTCTATTATCTATCTATCATCTACCTATCATCTATCTATCTATCATCTCTCTATTTAATCTATCATCTATCCTCTCTCTCGTTATATATCAAATGCTGACAAAATGCATGGGAGAGGGGGGCACTTACAACCCTACTGGTGGGAATGTAAATTAGTACAGCCACTGTGGAAGTTAGAAGGGAGGTTTATTAAGAAACTAACATTAGGAATGATGTGGTGTTACAGCATGCCTGTAATTCCAGCAGCTGAGGCAAAAAGGCAAATGGCAAGATTGAGTCTTGCCTAGACAACTTCATGAGATCCTCTCACAAAATTAAAAAAGGGTTGAAGATGTAGCTCAGTGAGAAGCCCTGGAGCTCAATCCCCAGTTCCAAAAAAAGAAAATAAAAACCTCCTCAAAACCTAAATATAGAACTACTATATGATTTATCTATATTACTTCATATATAAATAAAAAATAAAGCCAGCATACAATTGGGATACAGAACTGCATGTGTATTGCAGTTTTACTGCATGTGTATTGCAGTTTTACTGCATGTGTATTGCAGTAAAATTCACAATAGCCCACATATGGCAACAGTTAAAGTCCCTATCAGCAGATGAATGAATAAACAAAGTGTGGTTTGTGTACATAATGGAGAGTTATTTGACCATAAAGTATGAAATTTTGGCATGTGCAGGAAAATAGATGGAACTAGAGATCAAGTTCCATGAAATCTGCTAGACTAAAAAAGAAAGTATTGGATGTTTTCCCTAATATTTGGAATCTTGAGGGGGAGCATGAAAGTAGAGGTGAGACTAACATTAATCCAAAAAGGAATAAAGGGGAGTAGTTTATGTGAAGGTAATGGGGTGGAAATAATTAAAATGTATTATGCACATGTATGAAAATATCACAGAGAAACTCAGTATTTTGAAAAATTAATAGGCACCAACATTTTTTTGTGTTTTTGAGATAGGGTTTAACTATGAAGTTCAGGCTGGACTTAAACTCACTTTGTAGCCCAGGTTGGCCTCAAACTCACTGCCATTCTCCTGCCTCAGCCTCCCAAGTGCTGGGATTTAGATGCGCACCACCACGCCTGGCCACAAATGTATTTTAAAAGATGTTTGGCAAGTGTTTAAAAATTTAAAATTTGTACATTTCTACTGAAAATGTAAAATGGTGAAGGTGTTGTAAAAAACACTGATTCTTTAAAAAAATACAGAATTACCATATGATGCAGCCATGTAGGTTCACAAGAAATGGTTTCATAAATTTTCCATGTAAAGTATATTTTAAAGCTTTGGGCATAAATATTAATAGATGTCCAGTGATCAGTATACAAGTATTTTTTACAACCTATCTACACTACCTATATTGGGAGTTGTCTTAGAAAATATACTTGGTTATATCTGATCTCATACTTTTGTTTTTTGAGAGTCTTGCTACGTAAGTCATGATAGCCTAGAACTTGTGACAATCCTCCTGCCTCAGCTTCCAGAGAGCTAGGATTACAGGTGTGAGTCACTTGTTTCTCTCTCCTTGAATCCTTATTGTTTAGGAATTGGAAAACTTTTGGAACTTGGTTTTATGACCGATGATCGCAGATACGGAGCCTTCCTCGCTGGTTCCTACAGGGATAATGTATTAATATTTACATAGAGTCACAAAAGTGTGACACTAAGGATCCCCACTCTTCTTTGAATGTCTTTGGCAGCTGCTATTCCACTCCTGGTAACTGCAGTTCAGGTTAAAGCTGCAGGGAGGCCACCCACCGGCGCCGCCCAGCCATGCCCCCTTCCCTGCCTGGGGACGCCCACACGCCTCAGGTCCACTAACTTGCACTAGTGAATGAGAGTTGATCTTAGTCACACAAGAGGCTCAACTCATGAATTCTGATAGCTCTGTGATTTTAAAAAATGCAGTGAATGTTTAAATTTTTAAACACATCACAATAAAAATTACCGTTAATCGTCCTCAAAATACTTCCCCTCACCCCGTCGTTCTTGCCACTTTCTGAAGCAGTTATGGAAGTCCTCCATTGTAGCATTCAAAAGGTTTTAAAGTTTGGAGAAGAGCCAGAGTTGTAGGGTGCCAGATCCACTAAATAAGGTATAAGAGGGCATACTGCAGGGTTTTTATGTGACAGGAATTTTGCCATGAACGTTTATTCAATGAAGTGTGCTTTAAAAATACAGTGAAAGTTTAAATAAAACAATTACTGTACGATATATTGCCATTAATCCCCCTCAAAATAGTATTACTTCACTTTTTTTTTTTTGTCTTTCTGAGACAGGGTTTCACTATGCAGTTCAGGCTGGCCTTGAACTCACTTAGGTAGCCCAGGCTGGCCTTGAACGATTCTCCTGCCTCAGCCTCCCAAGTGCTGGGATTACAGGCATCCACCACAGTGCTTAACTTTTTCCCGTTGTTCTAATGTTTTTCTAAAATTTAAGCCTTCACCGAATTCTTCAATCACCCTGTGTATCAGGCCTGGCATTCAGATTGTGCATTGCAGTACTCGGACTACTGTATGTTTTGGCATCCACTGCATCTCTGGTGATGGACTACATTTCCAAGGATACATGGGGTCCCGGGTGAAGTCCATCCTACATTTTACCCAGTTGGTGGAATCCATTTGTGCCGGCTTTTGCTAGACTACATTTCCCAGGATCCTCCTTATCTGGAGGCTAATTACCTGCCCAAAATTGTTCTTTGGCTATCTCTGCTGCCAGTGACTTAACGGTGCTATAAGGACTCTGAGGGATCCTCCAGTTGCCTAGTCTGGATCTCCTACCCACCTTGGTGCAAGTCATGGATGTCCAGCTCTGGGAAACATTTACCAGTGGTCTCTGTGCCCAAGGCAACTCGAACCCAGTATGGAGGTTCCTCAAAAAACTAAAACTAGAAATTCCATTCAACCCAGCTATTCCCCTTCTAGGTATCTACCTGAAAGAGTTAAAGACATGCTATTACAGTGATACATGCATGCCCATGCTTATAGCAACACAATTCATAATAGCTAAATCTTGGAAATAGCCTGTATGTCCATCAACAGATGACCTGATATAATAAAATATGGTATTTACACACAATGGAGTACGAGTCTACCATAAAAAGATAAACCTGAATCATCTGTAGGAAAATGGATGCATCTTGACACCATAATGTTAAGTGAAATAAATCAGACA
>NW_004955468.1:2362388-2363909 GCF_000276665.1 Chinchilla lanigera | reverse complement strand
AAATCGGAAGCAGGAAGATCTTTTTTAAATGGCTAGGGGAATAAGAGCTGGAGGGAGGATATAAAGAAGGAAAGAAAAGGGAATTGAAAAAAAAGAAACGAAGGGGGAAAAATGAAGAAAATAGAGCTTTTGCAAGTGTTGGAAGGAGCAGGGAGGGAGGACAAGGGTAGGGAATAAAAAAAAGGGAGAGAAAAAGACAATGTATTATGTACATGTACCAACACTCCACAAAATAGTAATCATTATATACTGCAAATGTGTACTAATAAAAAGAAAGAAATAAGAGTTTTCATTTGTTGGATATTAGTGGGGAATGAGAATATATCAGAATGGCAAAATATTTCATAGGCTAATAAATATAACTGTAAATAAATCCACAAGAATGATGACAAGTTTAGACTAAAATTATGGTAGTAACAACATAATTTAGAAACAGAAAGAATTTAAGAGTTGAGAAAGTAATTTTCATTTCTGACATACTGTCACAAAATACATGAGAACAGAAACTTCTGAGGGACTACAGTGGAGGAGAAATGTGCTGAATATGCTGATATTAGTTTATCTACATCTAGCATAGCTTAAGATCTGAGAATGGATGTGGTTATCAGAATTAAAGGATTGATTCCTTGAAGATAAATTAGAGAATTAAGACTAAGAGGACAAGCCAGGCATGGTGGTAGGTCTGTAATACCAGCACTGGGGAGATAAAAGTGGGAAGATGGCTGAAGTTCAAGGCCAGGCCAGGCTACACAGTGAGTTCAGGGCCAGCCTAAATTGCATAGTGAGCCCTGTCTCAACCCCCCACCCCCCAAAACAACTAAGAGCACAGTGGAAGAATATTTTTAAAAATGTACATTATTTTGGTTAAGCACTGTTCAGGCAATAAGGCCACAGTGGTGAAGAAATGACCGAGTTGTTAATAAGCACTCAAGGAAATCAGGGTAAGAATGAGACTGTGTTGTTTTTCCAAACCAAGTATTGATTTTAGGATGATCAGTACTAAGAATGAAGCACAAGGCTTCATGGGGAAAAATGGTATCTGTGAGATTAGCTTGGGTTAAGAGTTTTAAAATTAATGCTAATTTTTTTGGGGGGTGGGCTGCACTGGAGATTGAATCCAGGGCCTTTCCAGCCTTTTTTTATTTCAAGAAGTCTCACTAAATTGCCCAGGTTGGGCTTGAACTTGCAGTCCTACTGGCTCAGTCTCCCAGAGTGCTGAGATTACAAGTAGTTAACAGCTAGATCTATAGGGAGAACGGGAATTTAGACTTAGTGCAGCAGACAAATCTGAAGAAAAAGTAAGGCAAGAAAATAGTAAAGTAACTAGGGAGAACACCAGCCAAGAATTTTTTCTTTTTAAAGTATAGATTTAAAGAATTGCATGCCTATAATCCCAGCACTCGGGAGGCTGAGGCAGGAGGATTGTTGCAAGTTTGAGACCAGCCTGGGCTACAAAGTGAGCTCAAGACCAGCCTGAACTGCATAGTGAGACCCTGTCTCAAAAAAAAAAAAGTAAAAATA
>NW_004955468.1:2356494-2362288 GCF_000276665.1 Chinchilla lanigera | reverse complement strand
CTCCTTCCAGGTGCCTCCAAGACAGGGAGTGAGCCGGTCGGAAGACCAGCGCTCCCCCTCATACCCAGCTTTAAAGTGCATCTTTTTTTTTTTTTTTTTTTTTTTTTGTACCAGGAATTGAACTCAGGACTTTGCTCTTGCCAGGCAGGTGCTGCACTGCTGAGCTATATCCCAGCCCAGGGCAGTTATTTATTAAACTCTCCACCAGTACACCATACTTTGTAGCTCCTCATAGTAAAATCATATAAACATGACCATATTTTGTATGTATAAAGAACACACATAACACCATGTTCTACTATAAACAGAGTATGGCTCCCATAAAATCAGTAAGTCAGAAGGCAGGATGGTACATGTGAAGATCTCATGAATATTTCATTTTTGTAGCAGTGACTGAATGAATGTCTGCAAAAGCAGAAAGAAGGGCAAGTAGACTGTCCAAGAGAACTGAACTCAGTATCCCCAAGATCTTTAGTGAACTGATGCTAAGGCATTTCTGTTAGGCCATCTTCCTCATTACTGTGCATCTAGGAAAAGGTAGGCGTGCATCCTGGCTCATGAGTATAATCCTTTTGTTACCACTGTAAATATATAATAGTGTTTATTAATCTATAAACTTACTTCATGTGAAATAAGATCATGTTTTCCTAGTTCTGAGTAGTCCTGGAATCTTATCTTCTTGTTCTAGTTATTTTACTCCAATATGTTCATACTTCCTGTACTCTTAAAATCAACCAAATAGAAACTTCTATAAATACAAATTATGATTTACCACTGGATGTTATGAAACTGTCCAAACAAGGCATTATTTTAACACAAGCCCCTTCCAAATTTAAATTCTTAACAGTTTTTCCCAGTCCATTTTTGCTCCGAAATTATCTGCAATTCTCAACTGTGAAGCTGTTTCCATTTACTATAAACTGGCAATTGCTGTCCTTTACTCTGGGCCTGTTTTTTCTTTTTCTTTTCTTTTTTTTTTTTTTTTTAAGACAAGGGTTCTGCTATGTAGTTCAGATGCCTTCAACTTGTCGAAGTCCTCCTGCATCAGCCTCATGAGTGATGGGGTTACAGGCATGCACCACCGTGCCTGGCTCCTGCTGAATTTTTTATATGTCAGATGCTTAAACCATGAAATGTCTTCTTGCTTACTCAGATGTACAGAAATCTCAGGATTTTACTCTTTAAGGAGCTATTTAAAATATATGAATTTTATTATAGATTTTACATATGTAGTAAACATTGGTTATAAGTAATCCTTTTTAAGAAGGACCTTCAATACATGTATCCAATTGCTGTTAAGCTTACTACTCTCTCAGATGCTGTAGAAGTTACTGTTTTAGCAGTTTCCTAATTCTCTGCAGTGAATGATTTATTTGGGATTTTCGGAGTACACATTTCTTATGAGACAGATTAAGGTATATAAGATTTTATATGGATATTATTTTTCAGAATTTTCTTCACTGCAATTACTATGCTCTGAAATTTTATTCAAGTGTTGCAGTTGTCAACATCCCTTTCTTTTGTAAGAATTGCTTGTTGTTGAGTAAGTTATAACCCAGGACTAAAAGTACTCCTACAGTCATAAGATCAACAGTATTTTTCTGCAATATGAATTTTTTCTTTGTTAAGGATTGAGTGACAACTAAAGGTCTTCCTACATTTATTACACTCATATAACCTCTCATAATTATTTCATTATAATGTTTCTTTTTGTCTTTTTTTGAGACAGGATTTCACTAATCAGTTCAGGCTGGCCTTGAGCTCACTTTGTAGCCCAGGCTGGTCTTTAACTCTCCACGATCCTCCTGCCTCAGCCTCCTCAGTGCTGGGATCACAGGCATGCACCACCATGCCCGGCTATAATGTTTCTTTTTTGTTCTTTTTGAGACAAGGTCTCGCTATGCAGTTCAGGCTGACCTTGAGCTCACTTTGTAGCCCAGGCTGGCCTCCAACTCACAACAATCCTCCTGCCTCAGCCTCCCGCGTGCTGGGATTACAGGCGTGGGTCACCACACCTGGCTATAATGTTTCTTTTCAGTGAGAATTTTTGTTTAAATGAGTGCCAAAGACTTTGCTATACCAATTGTATTTAAAGTTGCCTCTCTCCAGAATCTATTATGTTGAGAAAGGTCTGTTTTGCAATATGTATCCTAACTATAAAGACTTAAATAATACTGATGAATAATTCCAGTATTAGATATAAAATAAACAGAAATAAGCAGATACACACCAAAAGACATAACCAAGAATATTTATAGCAATATTTTAACACAAAATTATAAAAAATACAAATATCCATCTATAGGATAAATAGGAGTATATTCTTAAAATGGAATAGTATAGAAAATGAATACACTACTGCCATATGCAGTAATGTACAAATCTTTAAAATGTTCAGTGAAATAAAGGAGGACAGAAAAGAATTCATGATGTCTGTTAAAAAATATATAAAGTTTAAAAACATGCAAAAACTGTAAGTCAGGGAAGGAGTCATCTTTGGGGAAGGAACAACTAATTATGCTTTATTATACACAATGCAATGAGGATTAGAGTTCCTAGTTTTTTCTCTTCTAGAGCTTAATTCTGATAATTTTGTAACTTTTGCATGAATACATTATATAAATATTTTTTAATAAAGCATTTGAGTCAGCAGGAGCAGCTAAACACTTTAGCTTTATAGATGACTGAGTTCAATAACAATGATCAAATCCTTTTCTTATGCTTGGAAACAATAAATAGTTATGTAGTATGAGACTTTAATAACTATTACTACATTTGTGATTAAAATCACATGAACATGTTTAAGCATACTTTTCTTTCTAAAACTAAAGGATTACAATAGCTTGGAAAGTGTTCACAAAGAAATCACTTCATCTATTACATTTCCAAGTTTTCTCCCTTATGAGTTCTCTGATGGACAATCAGATTTCTCTTATAACTGAAGGATTTACCACACTCATTACAAACATAAGGTTTTTCACCTGTGTGAGTTCTTTGATGAACAATTAGATTTGTCTTCTGTCGAAAACACTTTCCACATTCATTACATTTATATGGTTTCTCTCCTGTGTGAGTTCTTTGATGATGAATCAGATACGACTTCCTGCTAAAGGCTTTCCCACACTGAGGACATTCATAGGATTTCTGCCCTGTATGTATTTTCTGATGTACTGTGAGGGTTGCCTTCTGGCGAAAGGACTTCCCACATTCATTACAGATGTAGGGTTTCTCCCCTGTATGAATTCTCTGGTGTAGATTGAGATTTGTCTTTTGACTGAAGGATTTCCCACATTCATTACATTCATAGGGTTTTTCTCCTGTATGAGTTCTGTGGTGATCAATGAGGTATGACTTCATCCTGAAGGCTTTTCCACAGTGAGGACACTCATAGGATTTCTCTCCTGTGTGTGTTCGCTGATGGGCTACAAGGGTTGTCTTCTGGCGGAAGGATTTTCCACACTCACTACAAATATAGGGTTTCTCCTCATTATGAGTTTTCTCATGAAGAGCGAGGGTTGTCTTCTGGGAGAAGGATTTCCCACATTCACTACAAATATAAGGTTTCTCTCCTGTATGAGTCCTCTGGTGTACAGTAAGGTTTGCCTTCTGGTGAAAGGACTTCCCACATTCTTTGCAAATATAAGGTTTCTCCCCTGTATGAATTCTTTGATGTAAAGAGAGAGTTGTCTTCTGGCGGAAGGACTTCCCACAGTCATTACACACATATGGTCTCTCTCCTGTGTGTGTTCTCTGATGACGAATGAGGTGTGACTTCAATCTGAAGGCATTCCTACACTGTGGACACTCATAGGACTTCTCTCCTGTGTGTGTTCTCTGATGATCATTGAGGGCTGTCTTTAGGCGAAAGGACTTACCACATTCATTACAAACAAAGGGCTTCTCTCCTGTGTGAGTTCTTTGATGGTCAATGAGATATGACTTCCTTCTAAATGCATTTCCACACTCAGGACATTGATAGGGTTTTTCCTCTGTGTGAATTCCCTGATGAAGTATTAATACTGACTTCCTGCAGAAAGATTTCCCACATTCAGGGCAGGTATGTTTTTTTTCAATATTGGTTGCTCTTCTCTTTTTATTATATACAGATGGGTTTTCCCCTCTACATACTCTATTAGGTATAATTAAGCCTCCCTTTTTAAGGAATGGCTTTTCACAGTCATTATATGCAAACGACTGTGTTGGTGTTACCATCTTCTGATACTGCATAATCACATCACTGTGACTAAAAACTCTACCACTCTGATTACAGGATTTGATTTCAGGATGAGCTGTTTCTTGCTTAGTATTAAGAAATGATTTCCCAAATTCATTATACTCATTAAGTCTTTTTCTTGCAGGACTTAGATTATTGATTATTAATTCTGAGACATTTTCCAAAGTCTTTCCATGAGTGTCATATTTAGGAGTTAGATTTTTTGGATTAACAGGCTTTTTGACTAGGGTAAAGGTCTTTTCACATATACTACTGTTCTGCTTTATCAGTTTTTTGTGGTTAATACATGCGACTGATCTAGAATACTTATCTTGGTGTTCCTTGAATTTCATTAAAAAGTCTTCAGCTTTCCAGTTTTCTTCTAGAAAAGAATTAATAACAGTTTGTCAACTTTGGCACATTTGTTGGAGAAAGGAATTATACAAGAATCTAGCATATGAGGCTTTTAAAAGAGACCCAGTACAAATTATACCCTACCTGCTAGACAAATAACAAAGAATCTAAACAAAACTGTTTCAGTGTGGGAAAGAATAAAAAATAAAAGAAACAACAAACACTTTTTTTGAGACAGGGTCTTGTTATGTACTACTTTAGGCTAGTCTTGAACATACTATGTAGTCCAGGCTGGCCTTGAACTTGCAGGAATTCTTGTATCTCGGCCTCTTGAGTGCTGGATTACAGGCACACCCCACAGTACTGGGAAATGAATCCAGGGCTTTCACAGTGAGTTACATCCCCAGTCCATTTTTTATTTTTAATTTTAAGACAGGGTCTAACTGCCAAGTTACTAGGGCCAGCCTCAAACTTGCAATCTTCCTTCCTCATTCTGCCAGGGTGCTGGTATTACAGCCATATGCCACCAAGCCTGCTTCTAATACCTTCTGTGCCTTAAAGAACTTCAAAGTTAGGGCCAGGGATATAGTTAAGTGGCTCAGTGCCTGTCTTGCAAGTGCAAGGTCCTGAGTTTGATTCCCAGTACCAAAGGGGGATAAAAAAACTTCAAAGTAAAACAAGCCAAGAAGTTACAGAATGGTGGAAGAGGACAGATGGTTGGAAAAGTAGATTCAAAGACAGTGAAGTGAACCTGTCAAGGGCATTAAACTGTAACATGGAAAAAAATGTAAAGAAATGTCTGTCAGAGAAAAATACTAGAGAAAGGATTATTTTTGCAAGACACAAATCATGTACACTTTTATACATGCATCCTTGGATTACTGTTGTAAAATATTGATGGTTGTTCCAACTATTTCCCTTTTCCATGTAGCTGTCATTGGCTAACTAATCTTTTAAAGTATTACCTTTTTTGTCTTTAGAAAAACAATCCTATAATCTAGTTTCTAAGCTTTCAAATAGCTGGAAATAATTTTCTCATATAGTAAGAGAACTAGGAAAATATTTCTAAGTAGAAATGTAAAACTGGAATACATTCCATTGCTGTACTTAGACTGCTGCTAGGTTGATTCTTTCAGAGTTATTCAATTATAAAATTCTTGTGACCACTGCAACTATTCTTTTTTGTTTTGTTTTGTTTTTTTCTGATACCAGGAATTGAACTCACAA
>NW_004955468.1:2347166-2351959 GCF_000276665.1 Chinchilla lanigera | reverse complement strand
TTTTCTCGGAACCAGGAACCGAACTCACGACCTTGCACTTGCCAGGCAGGCGCTTTGCCACTGAGCTAAATCCCCAGCCCTATTTATCATCTTTTATCCTTGAAATTCAAGATTAAACATACTTCAGGTACTTTGAGGAACAGTTTCAGAGTTCTCCTTACCCAAAGAGATAAGGTGGCAATAGTTTTCCAACATCACATCCATGTATAGAGTCTTCTGAGCAGAATCTAGGTGCTGCCATTCCTCCTGACTAAAGTCTACAGTCACATCTTTGAACGACACCGATCCCTGCAACAGATTAGGATTGTGATCAAACCAGGTTGACCAGACATTGGCGATGACTTGTTTTTGTTTTTGCTTTGTATGGGGACAGCTTTTGACCTTACTCCTTTGTGGCATTATAACTGTAAAGAAAGACTATCGTTTTCCCTGTTTTGTGATTCATATTGTAGGGGAATCAATATGCAAGGTGGAAATACCTACTACTGAATTTTACTTATTTTTTTAGAGACAGAGTCTCACTATGCAGTCCAGTCTGGCCTTGAACTCACTATATAGCCCAGGCTGGCCTCAAATTTATGGCAATCCTCCTGCCTCAGCCTCCTGAGTGCAGGGAATATAGGCACATACCATCACCCCTGGCCTGATTTTTTCTTTTCCTTTTTTTCTTGGTGGGGGGGCAGGTCTTCCTATACAGTTCAGGCTGGCCTTGAGTTAACTATGTAGCCCTAGGCAAGAGTCAAATTGCAGCAATCCTCCTACTTTAGTCTCCTGGGCACTAGAATTACTGGGCATGCACCATCATGCCTGGCTAAGAACAAACTTTAAATCAATGATGTAAACTTCCATTTATAGACGACTAGGAGAAGCTAATTAAACCCAAAGTATGAAAATGAAAGGAAACAAACAAAAAAAGATAAGAAGTGAGGAAACAAAACACCCAAGATCAATGAAAACAAAAGCTAGTTTTCTCAAAAAATGAAATTGATAAACAGTAGTCAATGGACAAGGAAAAAAGTGACAGACACAAATTACCAACAATAGGAATGAGAAAGGGCCATCACTACAAATGATACTAACAAAAGGATAAAAAGTGTATTTTGACCACCTTATGCCACTGTAATTTACAATTTAGACGATGAAATGTACAGATTTCCGAAGAGACACGACCTATAAAAGCTTTCCAAATTAAAAACAATCCAACAGCACTTGGGAGGCTGAGGCAGGAGGATTGTGAGTTCAAGGCCAGCCTGTACTGCATAGTGAAATCCTGTCTCAAAAAAACAACAAATAAATAAATAAAAATAAAAACAATTGATAGCCTGAATAGTGCTAGGTTCTACTATAGAACTGAACCATTGGTTTACCATACTGTAAAGAAACCTCCAGACTGACATGGCTTCACTGCTGAGTTCTAACAAATACTCAAGGAGGAAATAATTCCAATTCTGTACAAAATTTTTTAGAAAATATTTTATCAGGCAGCACTACCTAGAAAAACAATAGACCAAATCCTTTACAAACCACAGACCAAAAAACTCTTAATGCATTAGCAAATTCATCAAGCAATATATACAGAAGTATTGTATCATGACCAAGTGGTGTCTCTCCTAGGGCTACTAGGTTTAACATCTTAAAATCAATCATTATAGTTTACTAGAGCAATAGAGAAAAGCTATATAATGTAACAACCAATAGAGGGGAGGGTAGGAAAAGGAGATTGAAAATGATTAAAATGTTATAAATATACATGCTAATTCTTAAAACGAATGTAACTATTATGTATTGCAAACATATACTAATTTAAAAAAATACCAATGATGCTGGAAAACCTTTTGACAAAATTCAACACCTATTCATGATAAAAATCATTAACATATGAGAACTTCTCCAAGCAGATTTAAAAAGAGAAAAAGAAAAACCAACGAGGTTGAAGCTCAGAGGCAGAGTACTTGCCTAGCATGTGTGAGACCCTAGGTTCAATTTCCAGCACTTCAAGAAAACCAAAACCAGTTGCATAACTATAATCCCAGCAGCTCAGGAGGCTGAGGCAGGAGGATTACAAGTTCAAGCCCAGCCTAGGTAATTTAGTGAGCCATTGTCTCAAAATAAATATTTTAAAAAGAGCTGGGTATGTAGCTTGATAAGGAAGCCCTGGGTTCCATTCTCATTGCTGCAAAAGGAAGAAAAAAGCAAAGAAAGGAAAGGAAAAGCAAAGCAAAGAAAATAAAAAAAGAAAACCCAAAACTAAAATAAAAAACCTGTAAAAGCTACTGTCATACTTAGTAGTGGAACACTGAATGCTTTTTGACTATATCGGACACAAGGTAAGAATGCCTGTGCTTATAATTTCTATAATTTCTATTTCTGTGCTTAAAATTCTATGCTGAACATTTTAGACAATGTGGTAAGCAAGGCAACACAGAAAAGAAAAAATTAATAATAGGGTTTGGAAAGGTTGCAGGCAGGTCAACATCAACTGCATTTTCATATATTAGTAATAAACAATGGGAAATTAAAAAGATGTGTACTATATTCTCCAGCTGGAAAGTTATATTATCATTAATGATTACTGTCCTTGAACTTAAATTTTAATAAGCACCTAATTTATTATTTATCTACCTGTTTTTGTTTGATTTTTTGAGACAAGGTCTCATTATGTAGTTTAGGCTGGCCTTGAGCTCATTATGTAGCCCAGGCTGTCCTAGAATTTGGGGCAATCTTTCTCACTCAGCTTTCTAAATGCTGGGATTACAGGTGTGTGCCACCAAGGCCAGCTTAATACACATTTTAGTATTTAGTATCCTCTCCCTGACTTGATTCCTCTAAGGTGTTTTTTTTTTTTTTTTTGGTTTTTCTCTGGTACCAGGAACCGAACTCACGACCTTGCGCTTGCCAGGCAGGCACTTTGCCGCTGAGCTAAATCCCCAGCCCTCCTCTAAGGTGTTTGTTTGTCTGTTTGTTTATGTATTTATGGTAACGGGAATCAAACTCAGGACCTCATACTTGCCAGGCAGGCATTGTGCCGCTGACCTATATACCTGGCCCTCTAAGGTCTTTTAGATGATGCTAAAAGCATAAAATGGGAAGTTATTTTTTTAATGTTATTAGTAAAAACTCTCCTGTTTGGGGTGATGAAAATAGGTTCTGGAAATAGTGGTGATAGTTATACAACATTATGAATGTATTTATTCACGAAACTTTAACAATGGTTAAAATGTAAATTGTTTTATGTGTTTTACCACAATAAAAATTTTTAAAAAGCACAAGGAACACAAAGACATGTAAACAAGCACCAGAGTAAGCATCTGGTGAACTGAACAAGCAGCAAAGGTATTAAATACGTTCAACAAAAAGACAAGGCTAGGCATGGTGGCACCTGTAACTCAGCACTCCAGGAAGCTGAGGCAGGAGAATCCCATGCTCAGGTGGGTAGGTTTGAAAAAAAACAAGGAGTTAAAAAACTCAAAATAATAGGATGGACAGAGGATAATGAGGTAACTCATCTTGGACATGTAAGTCAAGTATGTGTGGAACATGCAGGTGGTAATACACAGCTGGAGGTTGGATAGTTTTAATTCTCAGGACAGAGGTATAAAATTGAAATTATTTGATCATCATTTAAATAAGTGATAGGTTGAGACTAGAGAACAGGAGACTAAATAGGAAAAAATGAATACCTAACCTGGAGTTTTATCACTACTTAAGAGGTTCAGAAATAAAGGTGAGTCTTTTGAATGAAACTGGAAAAAGCAGTATCTCTGAAACCAAAAACAAAATATTTCAAGAGTTATACCCCCAGTTGGGGCTGGGGATTTAGCTCAGTGGCAAAAGTGCCTGCCTGGCAAGCGCAAGGTCGTGAGTTCGGTTCCCGGTACCGGAGAAAAAACCAAGAGTTATACCCCCAGTTTAGTATGATGACCTATGCATATACATTTACCTTTTCTGTACCTGTACTTTTTCTAATATAAAATTAGAAGAAATTTAAAAATATAAATAAATTTATTACCACCATCAGTATACTAGGAAAGACGTTACTGGAAGGACACGAATTTTTATGAATTTTGAGCAAAATTAAAGGATCATAAAAGATAAACACAAGATCCTCAGTTCTCTGTAGAAGCTGCCAATCATATCTCCATCCTCAAAGCTTCAAGACAGAACTTTTTTTTCCTCCCAGTACTAGCTATTGAACCCAGGGTCTTAACACTGAGCTACAACCTCAGCTCTTTTATTTTTTCAATCTGAGATAGGATCTCACTAAGTCAATAAACTGCCCAGGCTGGGTGGAATTTCTAATCCTCCTGCCTCAGCCTGAAAATGGTGGTATTACAGGCTTTTATCGTCATGCCCAAGACTTCTTACCATGTAACAATACTTTATCAATTTCATGTTCATCTTTTTACTCAGGTGTGTTGAAGTGACAAAAAAAAGCTTGCATCTTTTTTTATCTGCATAAGACAGGTGCCTTCAGTAATATTCTCATTAACTGAAGGAAATGCATTTTTGTTCCAGGACAGCTTCTGAAGAACACTGAAAAAGGAGGAAGAGCTGGACGTAGTGGCACACACCTGTAATCCCAGCACTAGGGAGGTTGAGGCAGGAAGATTTAGAGTTCGAGACCAGCCTGGGCTATGAAGTGAACTCAAGGCCAGTCTGAACTGCATAGCAAGACCCTGTTTCAAAAAGACCAAAAAAAAAAAAAAAAAAAAAAAAAAAAAAAAGGAGGAAATGGGGACCAATTTCCTCAAGGGGAAGATGGAGAGGAGGATTTAGGACAAGAAAATCATATG
>NW_004955468.1:2345290-2347066 GCF_000276665.1 Chinchilla lanigera | reverse complement strand
GCTGTGCTGCTGAGCTAAATCCCCAGTCCCACTGCAACTATTCTTTTTAGATTCTAACTTATTTTTCAGGATTAAGGAAAGACTAGCTCAAATCTTTCTCAAATGTATTTAATATTACTGCACTCTAGTTTTTCATATGATGGAACAGAAAGACCAGATTGTTCAATCTAATGGGACAATGTAAAAGCTAAATTCAAAACTATTTCTTCTAGATTTACTTTTTATACTCATAGAATATTTTAGAGTTGTCCAGAAATTTGACAAATCTCACACATAAAACAAAATTTTTGCTTCATCCAGGGTTAGTACTTATTTCCCTAGAAAAACCTAATTATAAGCTTATACTGGTATTTTTAATCTGTTAACTTCCAGTCTTATTTCTATTCATGTTAAGAGATTGTTCAAGGAAATCCTACTGCCCTATGATTTTAACTCCCCCCCTTACAGTCTACTTCTTTAAAATTTGAATATAATTATGGTCTAGAAAATTCACTTTAACAGATTTTTTTTTTGTGTGTGTGTGGTTTGGGGATTGAACCCAGAGCCATTGCACTGTGCTACATCCCCAGCTCATGTAATGATTTTATTTTGAGACAGGCTCTCATTAAGTTGCCTACATGGGATTTGAACTTATGACCTGCCTTATCTCCACAAGTGCTGGAACATGTGCCACTGCTTCCAGCTTTAACAAATCTTTTAATACCTTATACTCTGTCATAAATATTTCATGAAAAATGCAGACTTGATAGTAATCCTTTTTCACAGAAAAGAATGCTTTATTTCTTATCTTTTTAAATTTCATATCTTATCCTTTTTTTTAATGCTTCTGAATTTATATTATTACTGTGTATCCCAGACAGGTGGCATTCAGGGTCAGCATGGGAAAGAGTTGTCTCAAAAGAGTCAGCATTAGTAAGAGTTGTCTCAAAATAATAAAAAAAAAAAAAAGGGCTGTGGATCTAGCCCAGTGGTAGAGAGTTTCCCTATCATGCTTCAGTTTCTGGGTTCAATCCTCACTTAAAAAAGAATTCTATGATATATAAAACAATTGTTCAGCCAGGCATGGTGACACACGCCTGTAATCCCAGCACTTAGGAGGCTGAGGCAGGAGGATTGTTGAGAGTTTGAGGCCAGTCTGGGGTACAAAGTAAGCTCAGGCCAGCCTGAACTGCACAGTGAGACCCTGTCTCAAAAAGACGAAAAAAAAAAAACCACAAAACTGTGTGTGTTTACATTATTATTAATACTGTATATTACTATACTCTGGAGTAATACCAATAGGCAGTACAGGAATTCAGAAAAATGAGAAGTAGATACGTGAATTTCTCAAGGAAGACTAGAAGATAATGCCTGAGAATGCTAGAAAAAGAAAATAAAGAGGTAATTAGCAAGGATTTTCTATAAGAGAAAGCTGAAAAGATTAGGTAAAAAATTATGACAATAGTTTCAAATAAAAAAAAGACTTCAATTTCAATAAGTAATTCTGTATCTTATTAGGAAAGTAACACTATGAATTCAATAAATTAGGATAAAATTTATAACAAAGCCAAACTGGACTTATACCAATGAAATGATGAAGTAAGTTTTCCTAAAAACAGAAATTTTATTTGATGCAGCTATTCCCCTTCTAAGTATCTTCCCCAAAGAATTAAAGACATCATATTACAGGGATACATGCATGTCCATGTTTATAACAGCACAATTTATAATAGCTAAATCTTGGAAACAGCCCATATGACCATTACCAGGTAAATGGATAAAGAAAATGTGGTAGTT
>NW_004955468.1:2332855-2337615 GCF_000276665.1 Chinchilla lanigera | reverse complement strand
AAAAAAAAAAAGGAGGAAATGGGGACCAATTTCCTCAAGGGGAAGATGGAGAGGAGGATTTAGGACAAGAAAATCATATGCTTAAGTATCCTTTAAAAAAAAAACAAAACCCTGCTGGGCATGGTGGTTCAAGCCTGTAATCCTAGCATTCAATAGGCGGAGACAGGAGGATCACTAAGTTTGAGGGCAGCCTGGGCTACAATGTGAGTTCAAACCAGCCTGGGCTACACAGTGAGACTCTATTTCAAAAAAACCCAAAATAAACAAACAAAAACACAAACCAAAGTAACTTTCAGCAATGAGTGCAGCCATCACCTCACCTGAGCCATCGTTCTGAGATTTGGAAGAGATGACCAGTCTTTCCTCTGGGCTTCTCTTTAGAAAAGGGCCAGTTCCTACGACAGCAAAGCCAAGACGGGGGAGCGGGGAGGAAAAACCCACATGAGACTACACACGCTTTATAGATCCCTTGTAACTTACGGCTCAGATAAAACTGCTTGCATTGTTTTTGGTTGTTGTTCATTCTGCACATCCTACATAAGTATGGGGGGGATACAATAAGCTAGACAAATCTTATTCTATTCCCAAATTCAGAGATGCAGGCTCTGGGGGAAGCAGCATGGTCTGGGGGCAAGCTCCTCTCCCCTCAAGCACCACGATTTCTCTCCTGAGCAGCCAGCTGTTACTGACTACTCTGCTAAGCAGGTCTCCCTTAGGGTTCTCTCATTTACATTTACACAACCACTAGTAATAATACAACAATTATCACCTCACCCCTGAGGAATACTACGGATATATACTTTTATGTTTGCCTATTTAACAGGTGTAAATTGATTCTAATTTTTAGCTTACGAGTTTTTTCATTAAAAAAAGCAGTTAATTTCTTGTATTTGTTGTTTCATTTTATTTTTATCCTCTATAACAGTATTAGATCTTTTTTAAAGGAAGGGGATTTATCCTTTTATGGTGTGAGTTGCAAATGATTTTTTTTTTTTTTTTTGACTTTTTGAGACAGGGTCTCGTTATGCAGTTCAGGCCGGCCTTGAACTCACTTTGTAGCCCAGTCTGGTCTCGAACTCTCAAAGATCCACCTGCCTCAGCCTCCCAAGTGCTGGGATTACACCATGCCTGGCTGCAAATGACTTTTTATAGTTTCTCATTTGACTTTGTGTTTTTCTCACATAAAAATACAATTTAAGGGCTGGGGGTATAGCATAGTTGTCGGACAGTGCTTGCCTAGCATGAATGAGGTCCCAGGTTCAATTCCTAGCAACAGAAAAAGAAAAAATATAGAAATTATTTTGGGTTTGGTGATATACCGAGTGGTAAATCACATGGTTAGCATGTACAAGGTTGAGTTCAATCCCCAGCACTCAAAAAAAAAAAAAAAGTTTAGTCATATGGTTAGTATCACAGGTATTCAGTAAGCTGTAGGTCCCTCACTCATCAAAACCATCTTTATTATGTATTTTATTTTATTATGTATTTTATTTCCTTCATATACAGTGCATGAGTAGATCTGGTTTACATCAACTTAATTCCATTGATTTGTCTATGTAATTAATTACCAGGATCATCCTGTAGTTATTACAGGGGTTTTTGGTGTGGTTTGTTTTTTGACACAGGGTCACACTATGTAGTTTGGTCTTGCCTTGAACTCACTACGTAGCCCAGGCTGGCCTCAAACTCACGGCAATCTTTCTGCCTCAATTTTCCAAGTTCTGGGACTGCAGGTGTGCACCACACTAAGCTTATGACAGCTTTAAAACATATTTTTATATCTACTAAAACTATTCCCCCTTTAATTATCTTTATCTTTCTGGATTTTGGATTTGCTCATTTTCTCCTAAGAACTTTAGAAGTTCAAAAATTTTAGTGAAATTTTAATGATACTGTATTCCACATAAATGAGAGTTATACCATTTTATCATGGTGTATCTTGTCTTTTTATTCAAGTCTGAATATTTAAATGTGCTTTTTTGGAACATATCATGCAATTACTAGAGTTTCCTTTGTCATATTTTTGTCATTGTACATATGATCGTTTTTCCCTATAGTTTTCTGATGTACATGCTACTGATCTGTTAATGTTTCCAAGAACCCTCTGAGTTCCTAATTGCTATTACTGTTCATTTTTACAAGAATGCTAACTTACAAATCTGCCTCAGTCTTACCTTGTATCCCAAAGAGGGTGAGTGAAACAAAATTCAGAGTCCTTCACTCTAAAATAGGGTCTTCTAAAGATGATGCCTAAAGTTTTGCTATCGTTAATATAACTCTTTAGAAGAGGCTGAGAGAAGAATGACTCTTTAAGAAAGTAACATTTTTTGAACCATGTTTTCCAGGGGGAAGAAAAGTATTTCTTTATAACAAACAAGGGGTCCCTCGCAGCCCGATGTCACTAACAACCAAAGCGGTAATAGAATTCCTGCACAAAATGTACATACTCCCAGGATATGGGAGGGAAAAGTCATCTAGGAGGATAATTCTCACCTTAAACCTAGATAAGGACCTCGTGGATGGAGGCTACCTGGGGTGTTATGGTTCCTATCCAAGAGGACTAACTGAACAAACAAGATCCACCAGAGCAGGTGGGTCACTCCATGTCCAGAGGAAGTGCTGAGGCAGCAGCTGGAGAAGAGGCTATGTATCTGGATGTTCCCAGAAGCAGGTTCTCTCAGAAGGTAAGAGATGACTTTCATTAAATTATAGAGGTACCAGTCATGTTGGCCTCCTCTTGTCCCTGACTTCTGACTTTTCTTTTTCAGCTCCTAATCCATTTGAACTAGATTAGTCACCTATAGAGAGTAAAGAGGAGACAAAATAGAACTTGGGGAATTACAGAAAAAACTTGATCATTACCCTTTCACACTGAAGATTTCTAGCAGGAGGAAGAGTTTTTGCTTTTTTTTTTTTTTTTTTTGAGACAGATCTTGCTATGTAGTACAGAGTGGCCTTGAACATGAGGTAGCCCACGTTGGTTTCAAATCTGCAGTAATCCTCCTAGCTCAGCCTCACAAGCACTGGGATTACAGGTGTGCACCACTGTACCCAGCAAAGAAAGCTTTTGCCTTTAAAACAAGTTTGAATTTTTTTTTCTTCAATCAGTATTTTAATTAGCTAAGTGAACTGAGACTGATCTTGTGTTTAAACGTTGATTTTATTATCTTGAGAACGTAAAGCAATTATTAAATTTCCCACAAATTCATCCAGCGTAAGAAAAAATTCACCGAAAACAGAAATTCTGAGAGTGACAGTTAAGGGATAAAGTTTTTGTTCTGCAATACTGGAGACTGAACCTAGGACCTTTGTACTGAGCTACATCGTCAGTCCTTTTATTAAAATTTGAAACACGTTCTTACTAATTTGCCCAGGCTGGGTTTGAATCTGGCAATCCTGTCTCAGCCTTCCAGAGAGCTAGGATTATAGACATGCATCACTGCGTTTGGCACCTGAAAACTACTTTTTTCCACCTCTTATTTTATTTATCTAATTACCAGAGTCACATTCTACAGGCATGTGAAATGGCCAATTTCGGGAAACCTAAACAATGTGTATTTAACTAGTCAGCACCCAGTTCGTTCACACAATAAGCCACATTAGGAGTCATCGCGGACTGTGCACAGAAAATACTACAGAAATTAGACACAGTCACAACTGTATCACCCAACACTGTCATAATCTTGTACGCCCCACATCAGGTTTAATCTCAGAGCCATAACGTATTTTTTTCCTACACGAAGTATGAAAAATTCACTCACAATCCCGCCTCCTCTCCAAATTCGCACCTTCAGAAACACAAATGAACTCTCACCTGATTTAAAACCTACTCGCAAAGACCCCCTTCACTTTCTTAAATAATCAGCTCCACATTACACGAAGTAACACACGGCCCTCCCACCCACAAAGATAGGCAAAAAAGCCACTCAAATATCGCGCCTGTTCTGTGCCAAACTGCACTCCAGAAGCTTGGATTTCCTGGCAGAGGGGAAAAAAAAAAAGCCGAAATTCCTGCCCCTGCCGAGCTCACGCCAGCCTCGGGCTCCGGCTTCCTCTCTCCTTTCTCCCCCGCTGGCGCTCCCGGTTCCTAGGTTCTTGCTTCCCTCCTTGGCTTTCCTAGGGCCTGGCCTCTTGCTTCCCTCTCCGTTTTCCTCGGCCCTTTCTTTTCTTGGTTTCCGCCCTGGTCCCTGCCTCCCTCTTCGGCCTTCTCAATGGATCCCCAGTACCAACCGGCCCCTCCGCGCCGGGACCACCCACCGGCCTCACCTTCGGCCACTGGCCGGCAGTCCGCGCCTGCGCACTCCCGCGTGGTCTCTGTCTCCCAAGGGTCTCCGCGGCGCGTTCCTGTGGGCTGCGGTCTAGGCGCGCCTTCTTGACATCCGGGCTTTTCCCACCTTGAACTACGTTTCCCACAGACCCCCGGGCCGCTTTCGAATTCTGATGGCAGATTCTAGTTCTAAGTCTTTGTTGGTGTCTGTCTGGCTCCAGTAAATGACCCGAGTCTGGATCAAACGGGCAATGGGATAACCAAACTTGACCTCTCTGTTGTAACCAGGAGAGGAACCCCGGACCCAAAATTGCGCCAAAATGAACAAGACGTCTTTTTAAGAAAAAGAAGCGCTTTATTTTAGCTGGTACCCAGCGGCACAGAGTACAGACGAACTCTGTACCGCTGCGCGCAGAGGAGAAGTAGCAAGGGGTTTATAAAGGAAAAAACCGCAAAGGGTGGGGAGGGGGAGCATGGAACAAACAGTACCCAG
>NW_004955468.1:2259585-2332755 GCF_000276665.1 Chinchilla lanigera | reverse complement strand
TGTTTTTGCAGGATGTTATGTACATCTGGTGGTCTTGTTTTTGCAGGATGTTATGTACATCTGGTGATCTTGTATTTGCAGAATGTTATGTACATCTGGTGATCTTGTATTTGCAGAATGTTATGTACATCTGGTGGTCTTGTTTTCGGAACTAATGTTTTTGCAAGAACATTGAGTTAACGAGTTGGCTCTTGCGTTTTTGCATTGCCTGCGAACTGCAGCAGGGGATTTTTATGGGTACAATAGGTGACTTGAGAGTAAAGGGAAATGGCGCATTCAGAACAGAATGGCGACGCTTTGGTCAAGGTACAACATTATTCAGGGACCCTGGAGCTCAGTATATTCCTGTGTGTGTGTGTGTGTGTGTGTGTGTGTGTGGTCGTGAGGAGGCTTGAGTATGTGATTGCCCCTTGTATACCTTGCTGTTCGGGGTGACAATTATGATGTGGGGTATGTGACACTGTGGGATTGGAGAACATCCATCACATGACATCTCTGCTGTGATCTACTGTGGCAGAAGAGGCTTTTAATTCTGTGATGCTGACTGTGTAAGGGGTGGTTTCCGCAGTTCTAAGTTAATTTTGGGACTAAGGGGTATATTGAAGGAAAATTTTCCTTATAGGATGGATATCTGTGAGTGCGAAGACTACAATCGACGTATATGGTGAACACGATTGCTTTGATAAGCAGGACGGTTTGATTTGTCTTCTTCCACTGCCTGGCCTAGTGTTTACGGTGGGTACAGGTGACAGAGTCCTGCTGAAGGTGCCAGTTTTAGGTTCGATTGTTCCTTGGGACCTGTAGCCCTGAATTCCCTGCTGCTGCTTTTTTCCTCCAGGTTTATAAGGGCTCCAGTTGCAGAGAATTGATCAACCAAAAGGAAGTCAGATAGTTGAATAGTAGAATACAGGCTGCAAACGGAAAAGGTGCAAACCTGTTTTTTGGAAGGAGGCTTTTAGGGTTGGAAGTGTCCCTTAGGCAGAGTTCTATCAAGACTGAGATAACCTTTGAATAGTATTTCTTCCTCGGAGGATCTCCCTTGGAAACGCTCTGAGATCAAGTTCTATGTTTCAGAACCCCATCACTCTCAGAGCTATGTCCCTAGGAGACTGCTGGGAATTTTCAGTTTTCAGTTCAGGATATCAATGACTTTGGTCTTTCCCTTGAATATTCAGAAGTGTTAGCAGTACCTTCATTTTCCTTTTACTGCCTCAAAATTAACAATGATTTTGACCTCTATCATAACAGATTAGTTTTGTAAGTTTTTTTTATTTTGAAATTTATATAAATGGAATCATACAGCATATAATCTGTGTAGGACCACCTTGTTTAACATTGTATCTCTTTTGATAGCATACTGGGAATTGAACCTGGCACCTTGCTTCATACTAGACAAGCACTCTATTACTGACCTATACACCCAGCCCTTAAAAAAATTTTTTTTCTGAGACAGGGTCTTGCTAAATTGCCCAACCTGGTCTCAAATTTACAATCCTCTTGCCTCAGTCTCCTAGCTGAGATTAGAAGCATGTATCATCATGCCCAGCTTTATACTAGTCTTTTGATGTGTTTATGAAATCAATACATGTATGGCAGCATATGTCTATAATTCCAGCACTGTAATACCCAGGCATGGTGGTGCATGCCTGTAATTGTACATCTGATGCAGGAGGCATTCAAGACAGCCTGGGCTACATAGTGAGTTGAAGACCAGCCTGAACTATTTAGCAAACAAAACAAAAGAATATATATTCATATATTCCCAGTACTGTGAGTGGGCTGCGGCAGGAGGCCCCAAAGTTCAAACCCAGTCTGGGCAACTCAAGAGAGACCTTTCCTCAAAATAAAATGTCTGGGGATATAGCACAATACAAAAATATTGGGTTCAGAGCTGGGCATGGTGGTGTACGCCTGTAATCCTAGCATTCAGGAGGCTGAGGCGGGAGGGTCACGTCAAGTTCAAGGCCAGCCTGAACTGCATAGTGAAACCCTGTCTCAAAAAGACCAAATAAACAAAACAAAACAAAACAAAACAGACTAGGGGCTGGGGGTTTAGCTCAGCACCAAAGCGCCTGCCTGACAAGCGCAAGGTTGTGAGTTCAATTCCTGGTACTGGAAGAAAAAAGACAAAAAACAAAACAAAACAAAAAGACCAAATAAACAAACAAACAAACATATTGGGTTCAACCCTCAATACCACAAAACAAATGTCAGTTGTGTTATATATTAAAAAAATACTGTACTGTATTTAGCTGTAATAGATATTGCAAAATAGTTTTTGAAAGGAATTATTCCATTGTACAATTCCACCTGCAATGTATAAAAATCATAGTTGCTTCATGTCATTGGTAACACTGTCAGTCTTAAATTTTAGTCATTCTACTGGGTATGAAGTGGTACGTTGTAGATTTAATTTGCATTTGCCTTATGATTAATGCTACAAACATCAGTTCCAGTGGATGATGGAATAACCCCACTGTTCACAGAGTGAGAATAAAGAAAATTAAAGTTTTTACAATACAAAAATAAATGCATAGCTTACTGAAAGACCCAGCACTTAATCCCAGAGAAACAAAAACCTGTTTACACATGAATGTTCTTGGTACATGCTATAACTTGAATATAGTTGAAATGTGTTTTCCAAAGGTTCATGTATTAGAGGCTTTAATGTGGTGATACGAGAGATAGTAGGACCTTTAACAGATAGGGCCTACAGGGAAGACCTTAGGTCACGGAGGATACCACTAAGGTATTAAGGTAGTTCTCATGAGAGAGCACACCTGGACACAAGGAGCAGCATACGCAGAGGGCCGGAACAGCCCGGACCGTGGCACTGAAGCGGATTAATAAGGAATTTAGTGATTTGGCCCATGACCCTCCAGCACAATGTTGCATAGGCCTAGTTGGGGTTGATATGCCCCATTGGCAAGCCACAATTTTATGGGACCTAATGACAGCCCAGGTCAAGGTGGTGTATTCTTTTTGACAATTCACTTTCCTATGTACTACCCTTTTGAACTACCTAAGGTTGCATTTACAACAAGAATTTATCTTCCAAATATTAACAGGAATGGCAGCATTTATCTCGATATTCTAAGATCCCAGTGGTCTCCTGCTTTAACTGTTTCTAAAGTTCTTTTTCCATTTGTTCACTGCTGTGTGACCCAAACCCAGATGACCCCCTCTTGCCAGAGATTGCACAGATCTATAAAACAGACAGAGACAAGTACAACAATATCTTGAGAATGAATTTGGAAGAATGCCACGTGATGCTACCTTACTCTCTCTCATGAGTTCAAGACAAAGCCTGGGCAACTTATTAAGACCTTGTCTCAAAACAAAAATGTGAAAAAGGTTGCAGACTGTCTTAGTTTCATCACGGAGACACAATGCCCAACATCTCCTTAAAGGAAAGGTTTATTTTGGCTCATGATTCCAGTCCAAAGTCTACCGGCTCCAAGGGAAAAATGTTATGTTACGGAAGACAGGCCAGGGCAGAGTAAGGCTGCTCATGGCGTGGTGGCAAGGAAGCAGAGAGAGCCAAGGGAGGAGGCAGAAGGGAGATATATTCCTTTCCAGGTCACATCCCCAGTGACCTGACATTTCCAACCAGGACATACCTCTCAACAGCACACCCAGCCAGCTAACTCACCAGTGGGTGAAGCCAGGGATGACTACAGTGCCCCTGATCCAATCATCTTCCAAAAACCTTGCATACTGAGAGAGCAATAACTGTTCCCCAGGTTTGTCACCAACTTTTCGATCATATTCCTTCCAGGTCCCTGACCATCTAGCTGAACCTCAGAACCTGATGCATGAACCTGAATGTAATCCTCACATCTGTTTTATTTTTCCTTCAAAGAAAAAGAAACAAGTATAACTCTTAAAGTTCTGGCCACTGGGAAGATTTTCCTTAACTGTCCTTCAGGGGTGTTCCAGAAAGGGACTATTAGGCTGCAGCTCTCCATTTTTGGGAGGTCCCAAGTATTCTCTCGCTCTGCTAACTGATGGTAAGAATCACAATATCATAGGTACAAATTGGGCATGAGAAAACAGTGTGGTGGTGGTGGGGGAACCATTTGGGCCACTTCTTCTTGTCCTTATGTTTTTAGATCCTACTTAGGCCTGATCACATATATACCACTTCCATTTGGTGGAGTACTGCTGTGCATGCCCTACGCTATGGCTAGGTGAATCAGATAAGACCAAGTTCATGATAAGCAGTACAGGTTGCACGGTAATTTGGTACCTGTGATTACATTGTTCAGCCTCTATTAAGATTCAGTAGCAGGCCAAAAGCTGTTTCTCAAAGGAAAGTCGTTATCTAAAGAGGACAGAGGGGCTTTGCTCCAAAATCCCAAGGACCTGCACTGATTTGCCTATTGGGTTTTGCCAAAGACTCTAAACAGCATTCCTATCTGTCACTAATACTCTGGCACCATTAAATCTGCTGGATAATACGGCCCAAGTGGAAGAACACCATGCACAGCAGCTCGGAGCTGCTGTAGAGCTCTCACTTGTTCTCGGACCCCCTCTGCCATTCAGTAAATTGTCAGAATGAGATTCCCAAAGGGGGAATCTATTGCCTCCAAAATCTTAAGAGTCTACTTGGCATTGTGCCTCCTTTTCTGGTTTGTAGAACAGGCCAGGTGCAACAATATATCCTTTACCTTAGAAGGGATATCTTTCCATGTCCCACACCATTGGACCTCTTGAAATGTCATTAAGATAGTACCCTGAGTTTTTGTTGGATTTATTTCTCACCCTCTGACATGTGTCTTTGCGATGAAATCTAGACTGATTGCTACTTCTTGTTCACTACATCTAATCAGTATAATGTTATCGATGTAATGACCAGAATAATATCTTGTGGAAGGGAAAAGCAATCAATATTGTTATAAACTCAAGTAAGATTTGGCTGGAGAATGAATATGTCCTTTAAGTAGCATGGTGAAAGTATTTTGCCGCCTTTGCCAGTTGAAAGCAAACTGTTTCTGGTGGTCTTGAACAGGGATGTTAAAAACAAAACAAAACAAAAAAAAAATCACCAGATCAATAGCTGTGTACAAAGTACCAAGCAACAAAACCACATTTGGTAGAGCAGCTACCACTGTAGTCACTACCTGCTTAAGCTTATAATAAAATGATTGTCATTCTCCAAGATCCAACCATCTTCCACACATGCCAAATAGGCAAATTGAATGGGAATACAGTGGGAATCACCATCCTTGCATCTTTCAAACACTTCAAATGTTAGCACATACTAATCTCTGAAATATCTCTAACAATCTGATATTGCTTTTGGTTTACTATTTTTCTAGGTTGAAGCAGTCTTAATGGCTTCCACTTGGCCTTTCCCACTATACTAACCCTCACTCCAGAGACTCAGTGTGGGGTTTCTAACAGTTACTGAGTATGTACATATCAATTATGCATTTTGGCACTGGAGAAATAACCACAGAAATGGTTTCAGAACCCACTGCAACCACTGATAGAGATCATAGCCTAAAGTCCATTGCTCACCATAAAACCCACTCTGACTGGTAGACCACAGTGATCTTCTGGGTCTCCTGGAATTAGTGTCAGTTCCAAGTCAGTGGCTAGTAATCCCTACAAGGTCAATGTGATCACCCTGGTGAAAGCTGTCAGTTCCTTTGGTGAGGATGACAGAAAATAGTATAAATTTTTGGATGCGTAATAGAAGTCTCCCCGTTATTCTGGGTCTATATACTGGATCAAATCTGGGAATTGATTGAGGGCCTGATTTTCTGTTTTTATTATTTAAACTAGGCTTCTGTTAATTTGACCTAGAATTCTTCCACTTATGCAAATCAAATAAGAATTTAGCAGATCTCCCACATATTTAATTTCCACCAAAGAATGCTAACTGTACTCCCAGACAGTTATCCTATAACAGGGATTTTCTTTGAAATCTTCTTCCATGGTCTGTTTGTATTCATCATGGTAAATTGTTTCAAATCTTCAAATGTTTTAAATTTAAATTATATTTTTTAAAATTTCAAATTTTCAAGTATTGTAAAACTGATATTTCAGGAAGCTTCACCATTATCTTTTAGAGGTAAGGAAAATGAACCTTAGAGTAGTACCACCTCATCCTCAATCTCACAACGTAAGGGTAATGACACTCGCCGCGTGAAGGAAGACTCGAAGAGACGCTCTCTCATGTAAAAAGCAAGGGGATTTTTATTTATCAAGCATGCATGGGGCTCACTGAACTCGCAGGAACAGAGAGCCCCGAGCCAGGTTAGCTCTGGCTTTTAAACCCGAAAAACCACAAAGGAGGGGAGTTGCAAGCGTCACTACAGAAGCAGATAGCATTGGTTAGTTTATATTGTTCTTTACACTTATTGGTTCCCTATGATGGGGTGTGTGTGTGTGTGTGTGTGGGGATGTGTTGGTCTTCTGGTCATGGGCGGGGGAGGGGCTGTTTGTTTGTGTCAGCTGTTGTTTTTCTTTCTGCCAGGGGCTGGTGTTCGTGTCTTGCCATTGCCTGCTTTTCGTTTCCTGTCATTCTGCTTCTGTTTGTGTCTGAGTCCGGCTGGTTTTGGTTTCCATCTTTATTTTTACTTTTCTATTTCTATATTCTCCTTTTCTTCTTTTACATATTTCTTGTCTTCGAGTTCTTCGCGTTCTTTCGTGCTGTTTTTGACTGACTTTTGTTGTCTTCTCACCCTCACTTTGACATTTTTACTTTGGCCCTTTTACACGTTCTCTCTTCTGTTTTTAATGCTCGGTCCGATTGTTCTTATTCCTTGTAGTGTCATTCCTTTTCCTGCCTATGCATGTGGCTTGGTCGTGTTTCCAGGGGACTGTTTGATGTATGTCTCTAGTGGTCCTTGTTGTTTGTTTCTTTTTTTGTTTCTTTCTTTGATGCTCTCTGTCCGCTTGTCCCTGGATTCTTTTTTTACTTGTTCTTGATCTGCATCAACGTTTTTTTTTTTTTTTTTTGGTGGTGGATTGGCTGGTTTTTTTGCTAGGTTGTGTGTTTTGCCTGTGTTTGTTTTTTGGTCTGATCTTGTGTACTGGCTTTCAGTTTTTTTGCTTCGTATTTACTGAGTTTTTTCGGTCTTTTGCATCTTTATCAGTGGCAGTTTGTGGTTGTGCTGCTTGTTGGGTCCTGTGTACTGGTTTTGTGTTTTGTGTTGGTCTTCCCTCTGCTTTTTGTCTTCTGCTCAGGCCTGCTCGGGTGTGTGTCATAGGTTGTCTTTTCACTCTTGTCCTTGTTTTCCTTTTTTGTTTCACTTTGTCGTCTGTGTGGTTGTGGCTTCTTGGGCATATTTTTGCCCTCTTCGCACCATGTTTTGACTTGTCCCATTTTTGGTTAGTCTCTCAAGTGGTTTGGCCAGTGTTTCAGGTCCATGTGCTCCCGTGGGGTAGCTTCACTTTTCGGGCTGTGTTGGTGTTGTTCGCATGGGTTGCTTGTGATCGTAGTGCCTTTTGCGTCTCATTCTGAGGCTGTCCTGTGGGTTTCTCTTGGGCAGCTACGTGTGGTTGTTTTAACTTGTGATTCTTTTGCCCCTCGGCTGGGGGTCTCTTTGCCTTGTTGTAGCTCCCGTTCTCGTTTTTCCCTTTGTCTTCAAAGAACTCTGAAATCTGAATCCCAGCTATGGACCACACATTTTTGGCGTTAAGCCAACCCTGAGAGAAAGTTCTGTAGGTTCAGCATTCTGCCTCTTCCTGCCGGACTAGTTTCCCAAAGGACACCGCTGCCTAAGGTACTTCTGGTAGGAGCGTCAGTGAAAAGGTCTGAAGGGCTTGAACTTGTGAACTTTTTCATCTTCCTGCCTCAGCCTCCTAGAATGCTGGGATTACAGGTATGGGCTATGGCAGCTAGCTTCTTTTATTCTTATAGTGCTTCAAATGAAACACTCAAGTATTTATTTTGATGGAGAAATTTTTGTTCTATTTATTTCTTGTCTTCTGTGTGTTAGCCTCCATTTAAAAAAAAACGTTTATTAATTACACTGGACCTGTTACCTTGATCTTTTGTTTTGTTTTTCTGGAGACAGGATCTCACTTTCTAACTCAGATTAGCCTTAAACTCACTATGTAGCCATGCTTGCTTCAGCAGCACATATACTAAAATTGTAAGGATACTAAGAAGATTAACATGGCCTAGCCACAAGGTTGAGACACAAATTCAAAAAGTGTTCTATATTAAAAACAAAAAAAACCCCAACTCAAGTTGGCTTTGAACTCACAGCGATCTTCCTGCCTCAGCCTCCTGAGTGCTAGATTACATGCGTATGTCACCATGCCTGGCATGGTTTTTTTTTTTTCTTCATATAAGCTATTTCTTTTGATTTTTTTTCTTAATTCAGTGAGATTCTGCTTAGTTCTGTGCTCAGTTCTGAGAAGCTGAATCAAGTTCTTTTTTTTCTTTTTTGTCTTTTTGAGACAGGGTCTCACTATGCAGTTTAGGCTGGACTTAAGTTCACTTTGTAGCCCAGGCTGGCCTTGAACTCGCAATGATCCTCCTGCCTCAGCCTCCCGAGTGCTGGGATTACAGGCGTGCGCCACCATGCCTGGCAAGTCCATTTTATTTTAGTTTCAAAATACTAGGTGAGGGCCGGGGACATAGCTCAGTGGCACAGCGCCTGCCTGGCAAGTGCAAGGTCGTGAGTTCGATTCCTGGTACCAAAAAAAAAAAAAAAAAAACCAAAAAAATAGAAAATACTAGGTGGGCACAGATAAATCCCTTCTGCTGAGTCTCTATTTTTCTTCAGTCTATCTTTCATGGTTTTGAGTTAGGTTAGGATTTGTCCAAATTTCCTCTAAACATTTATGTAAGTATATATGGGGCCTGGGAGTAGGAGATGCAAGAGGAACAAAAATATCATTCTAAATTAGCATTTTGGGAGCTCAAAGGCAATCATCTGTCTTTTTTTTCCTCCACTCTCTCATCCAGCAGCACTTGCTCTGGAATGAGTTTCTTTTGAGTGAACTAAGAGGAGGACTAAATAATATATTCAAACCTGAAATAAACCACAGCTCATGTAGATATTTGTTCCCAATTAATTTTTTTTTCCTATAGGGCATATGACTATTTCAGTTCATTAGCCTGATAATGTCACCTACCTGGAATTATACAGAAACCTGCTAAGAGAGTGAGCAATGATACCAGAAGTTCAGGCTCTTCCTTTTTTGCTCCTCTTCTGTCCTCTCTAACTCCCCTTCTCTCAAATGTTCATATACTTATTGAATAAATCATTCCTCATCTCTAAAATTCTTAGTCTTCTACCAGGAATGAGGAAAGAACAGAAGTAGTATTCTTTTGAGGAAAACTGTTGAGAATGATTAGAAAGCTGAGTGATTTAGTTGAAAAAAATATAGCTGTATATTTGTTTTGGTTTGTTTTTTTTGAGCCAGGGTCTTGCTATGTAGTCCAGGCTGGCCTTGAATTTACTATGTAGTCCAGGCCTGGAACTCACAGCGATCCTTCTGTCTCAGCCTCCTGAGTGCTGGGATTATAGGGTTTTGCCACCATGCCCAGCAACTTGAGTATAAATTTTAAGTGGGGGTAAGAAGTAGAAGAAATGAGTGGGGTGAATTACAGTGTGAAGGTAATCAGAGAGAAGGGCACTTGAAATTTTGAAGATATTACAGTTACTGCTAATGACAGGGTTTAGAATAGTAACATTAGGAGTGAATGAATTAGAGTGGAAAACAAGATTGTAGAAACAAAATTTAGGGATTTATGAGGCCATGGTGTTGGAAGGATTTAGCATGTGAATATTTGCTTTTTCAACTCTTCTCCATTAATTCAGTAGTATTTGAATATTTGAAATCACTGAAAATTAAGATTAGTAGTAGTAGAAAGTGACACTGGGTCAGGAGCTAAAATTCCTCAAAGGAGAGCCACGCATGGTAATAATACAATAATAGAAGATCATTCTAATAGTACATCTATGTAGCCCCAGATGCTTGGGAGGCTTAGGTGGGAGAATCATCTGAGTCCTCAAATTCTAAGTCAGCCTAGGCAACATAGCAAGACGCTATCTCAAAAATTTTAAAAAAATTTTTAAAAAATAAAATAAAATTCCTCAGGGACAGGAACCTGTATGTGGACAAATCACTGCCACAGGAAGAGATAATACATAGTATAATCCAATGAAATGATGATATTACATTTTCAAGAATGTAATCATTGTGTCAACTTGAGAAGTTCAAAAGCTTAACTAAGTGACTCCGGAGTTCTAAATCCTAGGGTGTAGAGGACCTACCCTAGGGTAGATACCCTGCTTACAATATAAGGGAGGATAACAGGTTCTCCCTCTTTTTGCTGTTGTTGCTTTTGCTGTCTCCCACTGCCATGAACTGTTGCCCCTCTGCCATGCTGTCCTGCTCTGGAGCCCGCTCATTATGGACTGAAACCTCTACAAACTGTGAGCTAAATAAACCTTTCACTCTTTAATTTGGGCTTCAGACATTTTTTCTCAGCAATGAGAGAAAAGTAACCAACACAGAGCAGAAGAGACAGTTGTCTGATACCAGCAATGAAGTACAAGGAGGACAATGGTATGAAGTTTGTAGAAAAAAGGAGAACAGCCACCACTTGAGATGTTCTCATGGGAAATGGTGTTTTCTGGGCGTGAGTGGTTAATTAGATCATTCTACTGGTACATCTATGAACTTCACAATTTTGGATTTTCCAATTAAATGTTATTAGAAATTGGTGTTGAATCACTTTACCAATAGAGAGACTTTTTGCTTAATGAGGCTTTGGGATTAGATAGAGATATGATTGGTATTTGCATAGAAATATCAGAGATCTTGGAAACAAATAGACAAACACCAACTACAAACTCCAGTTTTATATTGGACAGGATGTTAGCTTGAGGTTATACGTATGTGAGTCCTGATTATTCCATATCAGTATTCTCTAACTTAAGAACAGAACATAATAAAAGTGCAGGGAGAGTTAGTGAATGATAACCGTTAAGATTTCTCAAGTATAATTGCAAAAAATGGAATATGTATCTTAGAAAAAACTTTAGAGACTTTACTCACTGAGAGATGCAAGCTTAAAGGAATGATTAATTTCTTAAAAGATCAAATGTTATGCTACCAATAAAAAAAATAGTTTCTGATGTACACCTGTAATTCCAGCTTCGCAGAAGGTTGAAGCAAGAGGATCACATGTTCAAACCTAGCCTGGGCAACTTAGGGAGAGCCTATCTCAGAAAAAATTTAAAAGGGCTGAGGATGTAGGTCAGTGGTAAGACACCCCTGGGTTTGGTCCGCAGTACTGTCCAAAATAAAAGGTCACATTTACTATTATTGATGTATAACAAACACCTAAAATATACAATTTTTTTTGTTTCCTTTTTAAAGCAGGGTTTCACTATGCAGCTCAGGCTGGCCTTGAACTCACTTTGTAGCCCAGGTGGGCCTTGAATTCACAGTGATCCTCCTGCCTCAGCCTCCCGAGTGCTGGGATTACAGGCGTGCACCACCATGCCTGGCCAAATTTACTATATTAAAACAACAGTAATGGTTTGGCTGAGATATCTGCATTTGAGCAGTATGCATTAGGGGGAAGGCTTACCTCTGTTTCTTGTGATATCAGGTGAAATGATTATGAGCTAGAGGACCCACCTTCAAGATAGTTTCCCTACATAGTTTGCAAGCTTGTCATGGCTGTTGTTTCCTTGTCCTATGAGCTATTGTTTAGGTTGCTTAGGCTTCCTAGAAACATGGGGCAGATTTTAAGAGCAAGTATCCCAGGAAAGTAAGGCAGACATAATAGATATTTTTATGACCTAGCTCTCAGAAGTCACATAGTCATTTTGGCCATATTTTATGAGTTAAATCACATTGTCCTCTCAGGATCAAGAGGTGGGGGCACAGATCCCCATGGTGATTGGGAGGGAACACGTCAAGTTTAGAGGAGCATGTAGGATGGGAGAGACTGCTATGTCCATCTTTGGAAAATATAGTCTGCACCAGATATTTACTAAAGAATTTGAAAAGTAAAAATCCCTATGACATAATAGTCATAATGATGAAGGAAAATCTTCAAGGCTTTCTTTTCCAATGTGGAGATTTTTTTCTGTGAGACATTCTGGAAAGATTAGTTTTCAACTATTTTATTTATTTATTTATTTATTTTTAATGTGTTCTGGTGTATGTGGTATTGGGGATTGAACTCAGGGACTTGTGCGTGCTAGGCAAGCACTCTACCACTGAGCTACTACTTCCCTAGCCCATCAACTATTTAATTTAATTGGGAACTTCTACATATTGTTTTCATTTCTAGATGATTGACTAACGGGAGTTTCCCACCATATACAAGAGAATGTGTCCACAGAAACGGAATTCTTTGAAAACAGGTAGGCACTCTGCCTTAGTCACATCAAATTCCTGTTTTGGACCCATGTCACAGGCTTAGCCCATACATTCACTATTTCCACCCTTTCTTGCAGTGCTTCTTTTAGCACTTTACTTTTTAAATAAAATGTTCCTTGTTTCAAAATGTGCTACTGTAATTTTTCATCTTAGGGGTTGGTGATGCTCAAAGATGTGGCTGTAGACATCTCTTGGGAGGAATGGGAATGCCTGAACCCTGCACAGAGTAATTTATACAAAGATGTGATGTTGGAGAACTATAGTAACTTGGTTTCACTTGGTAAAATTATTTAACAGTTCAGAATGCCTCTACCAACTCCGAATGTACATTTTGGAATTTCTGCTTTCTCCTCTAAATTTTAGGGCTAGCCTTCGTTAACTAGATGGATTTTTTCTCTCTGTATAAATGCAGAAATAAACACAATTAGATGAAGGTACACTTTCATTTTCTCCACCCTTACATGTCTAATCATTTCTTATACTAATTCTTCCTTGATGGCAGAAATGGAATTTTGCGGCATTGAAGTATAACATTATCAAATCAGGTTTTGTCTTTCATTTCTACTGCATTACACTGGTGCAGTAACATAGATTAACTCTAAATACATGGGTGCCAAGGGTGCAGCTCTTTTGCTTTCCTGATTAATATAGTAGTAAGAGGATCACAGAAGGTCATTTACTATTTACAGCTCAACACTATTCCATATCCTATAGCAAATGGACTTTCTTACATGATTTGCATTTGCAAGTTCTTTGTAAGAACATTCCATTTAACATTAGAAAGATCTGAGAATAAGTATCTCAGGAAATTTATTTTCCCATAGAAAAACAAGAAAGCTTATATAAGTTTTAGTATTTTTTTATTTGATCTTGAATTCATTTGAATAAAACTTATTTCATCCCTTATCCTTTTTTCTATAGACCGTATCAAGTACATCTTGACTTGTGATTTATTTTTATGTTAATCAATTCTGAGTCACTGTATTTGGTACCTTCATTTCCATCTCATTCTCAATTTCTTTTCTTTTTTTGGGGGGGGGTGTTGGGAATCAAACTCAGGACCTTGCATTTGCCAGGCAGGCACTTATGCCGCTGAGCTAGATCTCCAGCGCCTCAATTTCTTTTCTTATAGACTTTCTATTTCTAAGCCAGCTCTGATCTCCTCACTGGAACAAGGGAAGGAGCCTTGGATGGCGTAAGGGAAATGACAGGAAGATGGTGCCCAGGTGAGGGAGCCATAAGCAGGAAGCAGGCAGCTGTTGCAGAATGTTGGGAGCTGGTCAAAATGTTGGGTTGAAAAGGCTGTTAGGAAAAATAATTGTGGAAATAATTTTGGAAAACCTGACTTCAAAACTATAGTACAGTAATCAAATAGGGTGCTACTGATATAAAGACAGACATAAAGACCATGGCAATCAAATGGAGAGCCCAGAAATAAATGCATATATATGTAATATACAAATGTATATAAATATGTAATATACAAATGTATACACACACACACACACACACAGAGGATTTCAAACAAGAATGAAAATGAGGAAAGGACAGTCTTTAACGGTGTTGGCAAAACCAGATATTTTACAAACAAAGGACTAAATATGGAGCTTTATCATACATCATATATAAAAATGAAGTCAAAGTGAGGTAAAAGTACAAAAACTCTTAGAACAAAATATTAGGGGGAAGCTTTATATCACTGGATTTGGCAATGATTAATTGAATATGACACCAAAACACAGGCAGTAAAAGGAAAAATAGGTGAGGCGTGGTGGTGCATGCAGCACTTGGGAGACTGAGGCAGGGGGACTGCTCTGAGTTTGAGGTCAGCATGGGCTACATCGTGAGTTCAAGGCCAGCCTGAGCTACATAGCAATATCAGTCACATAAAACTCCTTAGTTACCTCTTTATAGCTACACTGATCTCTTTTTCCTGTTCTCTAACCCTTGGCAACCACTCTGCTGTTTTCCGTCTTTATGTTATTTCATGAATGTTATAAAATGGAACCCTGCAGTACATGTTCTTTTGAGATTGTTATTTTTCTTCCATTTCCTGCATACATAACTGCATGAGTGTTCCTTACATTCATGTATAATTTTTTGTTTTTGTTTTGAGACAGGGTCTCGCTATGCAGCTCAGGCTGGCTTTGAGCTCACTTTGTAGCCCAGGCTGGTCTCAAACTTGCAGTGATCCTCCTGGCTCAGCCTCCCGAGTTCTGGGATTACAGATGTGCACTGCCACGCCCAGCTCATGTATAAGTTTGTACATGAAAATAAACCTTCATTTGTCTAGGGTAAATGCTCAAGATGTAATTGTTGGGTTGTATGGCAAGTACATTTTTAGTTTTGAAGAGAAATGCCAAATTATTTTCCACAATGGTAGCCGTTATCTGGTCTTTCCAAAGCTGTCAGTTTAGCGAAGTGGCTAGTTTTCATACCCACTTTATCCACTGTATACACAATCAAGGAAACAAATACAGGTGACTTCTGTCAGGCGTACAACTTGGCTAGTTGGATCAGCACAGCACGTGTGTAGCCCAGTGGGTGGCATCCATGAACTGGCTAGGTCCTGTCATAATGTTTCACAGGTAGAATGGAATGTTTCATTTTATGTAGGCAGTTCGTCTAATGACTTAGTTTAAAACTGTATCTTTACAATGCCATAAAATCTACCTGAGTGCCTCCAACTTCAAGTAAGCACTTAGATGTGTTAATGTTAAACTCAGATGTAAGATAAAAACTATATGTAAATATCTACAACTATAACTATCCATATCTCAAAGTACACACTCAGGGTCCTTTATGTGAATAAAAAGGTAACCTATGGAATGGAAAAAAATTTGTAAATCATATATATGATTAAGGTTTAATGTCCAGAATACATAATTTGTGCAATTCAACAATAGTTTTGTGTACTTAATGTTTGAATAGGCAAATTTTGTCTCATATGCAAATTTAAAATTTAAAAATTTTTACTATAACTTAAAAAATTTTAAACTATGTGTACGTGTATATATGTATGCATATATATAACATTTTGCTTATCCATTCATCTATTAACATGCACTTGGATTTCATCTACCTTTTGGCCGGAGGGCTGACCAGAGCTTGAGTTACAGGATGTTCCAACATTCAGAGGTCAGAGAGCAGAGAACGATATAGTAAAGGTCAGAGGTGAGAAAAGTACGTGTGTCTTAGTCCATTTTATGTTGCTATGCTATCACAGAACACCTGAGAGTGCATAGTTTATGAAAGAAAGTTTGTTTAGCACAGGTTCGGGAGACAGGAAACCCAAGACTGGTGGCTGGCCATCATTTGGCAAGGGCCTTATACTGTGTCACTACATGGCAGAAAAGCAGAAAGGCAGGTGGGTTTGGGTCAAATAGAGAAAGCCTGATAATTTACTCCCTCCAGTGAGATCTCATTTCCACAAGAACAGCATTCACCCCTTCATACGGGCAGAACCCCTGCGGTACAAACATCTCTCCAAGGTGCCACCTCCTCTCAGTGTTACATTCCACACTAGATTTCAGCATGACTTTCTGAAGGGAGAAAGCACATCTAAACCATAGCAGTAGGATATACAGGACGCAGAGGGGTTCAGCAGGTATGTCAGGTGTTGCTGAAGAGTCGACCCGAGTGAAGGCTGGCACTTGAGCCCTGACTTGGTAAGGCGGTTTTCTTGGTGACCTTAGCTAGACAAGTTCCAATACAGTTGAGATATTAGAACGGCTTGTAGGGAAAATGATCAGCGTGTACAGTCATTTCACTTAAGACAAAGTCAGGGAAAGGATGTTTTTTTAATACTTGGTACTGATTCAATTGAGTGTTAGAAAAACAGGAATGTTGACTCCAACCTCACACTCCAAAACAAATCTAGGTGTAGTATAGATCTGTACATTAAAGTAGAAGAACAAAACATTTAGAAGAGAATATGAATATGCTATATTTTCATGACCTTTGTATTGAAATTGAATAAAGTTAATAACTTCTGTTCATGAAAGTACTATTAAGAGAGTACTATTAAGAGCTAGCCTAGAGGGAGAAGCTACTTGCAATATATATGTTGGTCATATTCATAACATGTAAAAAAATTTTTTTTTGGTACTAGGAACTGAACTCATGACCTCACACTTGCCAGGCAGGTGCTGTAGCACTGAACTATATCCTCAGCCCCATATAAAGAATTTATATGAATCTATAAGAAAAAGACAGCCCAGAAACTACCCACATAACTATTAATTGATGAATGAATGATAAATAAAATGTGGTATATCCATATAGTGGTATATTATTCAGCAATAAAATGGAGTGAATGCCACAGCACAGTTCAACCTTTAAAATATGCAGAGTGAAAACAGCAAGACAGGGCCAGGGATATAGCTCAGTGGCACAGCACCTGCCTGGCAAGCACAAGGTCCTGAGTTCGATTCCTGGTACAAAAAAAAAAAAAAAAAAGAAAACAGCAAGACATAAAAGATCATATATTGTTATAATTCCATTTATATGAAATGTCCAGAATAAGCAAATTCATACATACCTAAAACAGATCAGTGGTTGCCAGGGTAGAGGGAAGAGGATATGCGACTGCAGATATAATGTTTCTTTTTGAAATAATGAAAATGTTCTTGGAATTAGATAAGGGTATGATTACACAGCGTTGAGATTTTACTAAGTTATTAAATTATACATTTTTAAATGGCTAAAATGGTAAATTTTATGTTAATGAACTTTGCCTCAAAAATCAATAAAAATTTGTTAAAGAAGAGATCCATTCACTCAATAAACATATGAGAAGTGCTCATCCTCATTTTCAGTCATGGAAATTGCAAATTATATCACAGTGCAATATTTACAGTATATCTGCCAGCACAGGTAAATATAAAAAGATTAATGGTAACAAGTGTTGGTAAGGATACATGCAACTGCAACTCTCTTACAGTCTTAATGGAATCTTAAGTTAGAAAAACATTAGATAATATCAACTAAAGCTAAAGAAATGCATATCATTTGATGTAGCAATTTCACTTTGCGTACTTAACAGACAGGATTCCTTATTTCTATCCAAAGAAAACCATAAAATGTTCATAGCAGCACAAATCACAAGAGCCAACTGGAAATAACATGAATGTCCATCATCAGATATATGGAAAAATAAGTTGTGCTTGAATATACAGTCATCAGTCTCAAAGTTTTTATTCTGAGAATATGTTTACACTCAAAATTATTGATAACGCGACCAAAAAATGTGTACACTTGAGGAAAAGAAAAACTTGTGTAAATATTCTAACACTACATTTATGAAGACACCATGGGTTTAACACAAGTTACCTTTGGCTTCTACTATTACAAGAGGTGCTCAAAGCGGTGGCCATTAGCTTCCAGATATTCATTAGTACAGCGACCTGATGCTTGGGTAACCTTGGTCACTGACATTGCTGTACATGCACTTTCAATTTCTTCTGTAAGGGCTGCCAGTGTACTGGGTTTTCTGTGATATACAACATTCACTAGAGTCCCCGATATGAGGGTAAAACCACCTGTTGAAAAAATATCATACTATTTTTCTTTTCCTAAAGTATATACTTTTTTTTTTTTTGGAAACTCTGTATAGATCTCACATATCTCTTTAGTTTTAGTTGATTTTTATCTGATTTTCTAATTTAAGATTTCATGGGCCAGGGATATAGCTCAGAGGCACAAGTGTTTGTCTGGCAAGCATGAGGCCCTGAGTTCAACTCCTGGTACCAAAAAAAAAAAAAAATCCATTACACTGTCAGAGAGTTCCAGTTGCATATGTAGTATCCTTACCAACACCTGATATATGTATGTTTTTTTCAGGATTTACTGCCTTAGAAATAAAACAAGAAAAAATGAAAAATTCAATTGTTTTATTTACTTATTTATTATTTATTTATTTATGTCTTTTTGAGACAGAGTTTCACTATGTAGTTCAGGCTGGCCTCGAACTCACTTTGTAGCCCAGGTTGGCCTTGAACTCGCAGCAATCCTCCTGCTTCAGCCTCTCAAGTGCTGGGATTACAGGTGTGAGCCACCACGCCTGGCTCAATTCATTTAAAAAGGATGAACTACATGTTAACATAGTTTATCATAATTTTAACAAGACAAAATATATAGTGAGAAAAATGACTGTTTTGTCTGCATTTTTGCATATTTCCTTTTTTTTTTAGGTACCAGGAATTGAACTTGGAACGTTGCACTTGCCAGGCAGACGCTTGTACCACTGAGCTATATCCCCAGCAGCATATTTTTTAATGCGTAGACTAAAAGAAGATAACTGGAGTCTCATGTCTACATCTGTATATACTCTGTTAAATTAAAATCTGCTGGCTTGTCATTCTCTGAATAGATTTCTTATGTGTGGTGCCCATTTTATAAGATCATGCATTAATTATTTGGAAAATATTGCTTCAATTATTTATGCATATCTTCTAGAGTCATACATTTTCTCATAAAATAACCAAAAATATATTTGTTAGTATCACCACTGATCTCCAAAAAGCCTTTACATATTGGGAAGCTCTTGGGATCACAATACAGACTTTCCAAGTCTAGTTTTAACTTTAAACTTAGAATTATATCATTGGCAAATAAGTCTTTTTTTAAAAGAAGCTAATTTTTTAATTTGCTAAAAAATCTGCCAAGTCTAAATCATCATAGCTTATCCATTTGTTGATTGTTGAAGGAAAAATTGAATTCCATGAACAAAAAAGAGACTAGTTCAGCTTGCAAGTAAAACAATTCAGTGTAACCTTTCCTTAAAACAACCAATCTATTTTGGTATATAGCAGAATCCTTGTCTTATCATATGGAAAATTAAAAAGTTGTATGTTGAGGTGTAGTGGTGCATGCTGATAACCATAAGTTTGAGGCCAGTCTGGGATACATAGTTCAAGGCCAACCTGAACTACATAGTGAGACTCTGTCTTAAACAAAACAAAAAACAACAAAAAAAATTGTATGCTGAAGGGTTGTGATATAATAAAATTAATATTTCCTACCATCATGGGGATTCATAAATGAATCTGGTACATTAGTTATGACCGCGATGAAAACAATGTTGCACAATTTGGTGCCATTATTTTCATTAAAGCTAAGGCATTAGCAGTTCTATTCAGCTATAGCTTTTTGTAGAAAATATTAACATGATTATCTAAAGTTATTTAAACTAGGTGTGATGGTACATGCCTATAACCCCAGCAGCTTTGGAGGCTGATCTGCAAGAGATCACAAGTTGAAGACCAGCCTAGGGAAATGAGTGAATTAGCAAGATTCCGTCTCAAAAAATAAAGGAATGGAGGTGTAGCTCAGGGTGAAGGCCTTGGGTTAAATTCCCAGTACCAAAAAACAAGAAAACCAATAGGTTATTAATTTTTTTTTTTTTGTACCGGAATCAAACTCAGGACTTTGTGCTTGCCAAGCAGGTGCTTGTACCACCGAGCTACACCCCCGGCCCTCAAATAGGTTACTTAAATAAGTTATTTAAAGTTGTACACCTGTAGGCCAAATTATTTGAGAGGTGAAACAGGAGGATCAATTTGAGTCCAGGAGTTCAAGGCCAGCTTGAGACCCTGTCTCAGAAAAATAGTTTTTTTACTTTGAATATTTTGACTCCACAGTCATGTTTGTTACCAAACATTAGCACAAAAGAATCTTTAGGATTAATTGGTACTTTAGCTAAATATAAACAGAACACCAAGTCCAGCTATGTAGATGAGTTTGTTTCATTTGTTAAACGTACAATTCAGTTTTCCTGTTTGCAGTAATGTATAGTTTGAGTTTGTTTGTTTGTTTGTTTAGACAGAGCCTTGCTATGTAGTTCGGGCTGGCCTTGAGTTCACTAGGTAGCCCAGGCTGGCTTTGCACCTGCAGTGATCCTCCTGCTTCAGCCTCCCAAGCCCTGGGATTACAGACGTGTACCACCAGGCCCTGTTCATTTATTTAAAATTGTACTTGTGTGATTTCTTTTAATGACTTCTCATCCAGCAAGCATTTGTGAATATAACATATACAAGGGTCAAAAGACAAAATTACAACAAATTTAGTTATAGGTCTTACTGGACTTTAAAATCTTTTGGAGTAGCTTCCATTCTACAAAATAGAATGAGCTCCCACCAGGCAATAGCACACCATTGGGTTTTGTAAGGTGGGAACAAGGAAACAGAATAGGAAAAATCTGATTGGTTAACATCAAGTTTCTTCCAGTTATTTTTTTATAAGGATTAAAGCAGAGGGGACTTCCTTATGCCAATTAAAACTGGCTTGTTTGGGGATTTGGCTACTATGTCTCTCTTGATTTCTCAGGCCAAATAAAGAACTTATTTATGGCATGGAACTTCAGCATGAACTACTCCATTTTGGTTTGGCCTTTTGGACTGAGTGCAGGAGCTTGGGCTAAGTCAGTGTCCTATAAATTTTATTTATACAAATCTCTCAGCTATTGTATGCAATTTTCTTTTTAAAATTTTAAATTTTTTAGTTCTTTAGTACATAACACACCTTAATTCATCTCCTTTCCGTCCCCTCCCCTCCCCCTCCCTTACCCTCCTCCCTCCCCCACCTCTTCTCCCTCCCTCTTCCTATCTCTTGATCCCCTTCCTCTTTTTTGTGCATTTGCAGTACATGTTCACAATCCTCGTGTAGGGTTGGTACCTGTACATAACACATCCCAGTTCCTTTTTTTCCTTCTCTATCATTTCTCTCCCTGCCTACTCCCTCCATCTCTTAATCCCCTATCCCTTTGAGAAATATTATCTCCCTACATCCTCTTATCTAATTTTTATTTTGCTCTTTATTTTTACTCCAAGTTTCTTATATAAAAGAAACCATTTTTTTTTTTTTTGTTTTGTTTTTTTGTTTGTTTGTTTTTGTACTGGAAGTTAAACTCAGGACCTCATGCTTGCCAGTCAGGCTGTGTGCCACTGAGCTATATCCACCGTCCAAACCATGTGATATTTAAACTTTTTTAACAGTACATGTTTGTAGTACATGAAGTTTACATTCACCTTGGGGACTAGGTACATGCATATAATACATTTAGCTTCATTTTTAAAAAATCCCGTTTCCCCTCCTGCCCACCTCCTTCTTCTTCCTCTAAATCCTCTTTTCCTACTTTCATTCTTGTTGATATTATTAATCTCAGCTCATGTTCATGACATGTTTACATTCCTTGAAAGTTTTAGGGTCCTGGGCATGGTATATCTTAATTCTACTTACTTCCCCTTCCCCTCCGCCTCTTGCCTTGCCCTCAGCCTCCTAGACCCTTGCTATCTGCAGGACTAATTTTCCATTGTTTCTCCTATAAGATCATTTGGTGGCTTTTAAGATCATTTTTCTAGGGTCAATAGTCGTAGCAAAACAACTCTGCCTTTTAATGAACTTATCATCTCTACTTAAAATACTAAATCCCTTTTGCTTTAAATTCTTAATGATTGGTCTCAAAATTGTAACAAGAACAAAGCGGCTGCTTTTGCTACAAAGAACTGACTCTTCGTTTGGCCTACGGATACCCCGCGGGTACCTCAAAGCAGGATAATAGCTTGGCATCTCTGCTTTCGTTTGTATCTGTCTCCTTTACTACCTTGAAACTTTGGGTTGGATTCCTGCTCAGCTCTGCATGAAGACATGTTAATCATTTTAGGAGTGTCCATCTAAACCTGTTCACCTTTTCCCTTCAAGGCTGAAGATATCAAGATAAAAATGACTAAGGAGTGTTCAAGATTTACAGGAATATCATAATAAATTTTCATCAACTCCCAACTTTTACAGCATCCTGTTCCAGGTCCCTGGATAGGCACCTAGAAGCTGCCAGTCTTTGCCCTAAACCAGCAATGGAGAACTTTTTAGAGTTTTCAGTAATACAGACAGCCCGCCGCCAAGTGTGTGCTGTGGATTCACTGCCACTGCCCTAAACCTGGCAGGCAGATCAGTCTGTGATGAGAGTACCCCACCTCCACGTGGGAGCAGTTATGCCTTGACAGGAACTAAAGCTGCTTTCCCTAAGAAGGCGCAATCATCTCATGAAGGGAACTGAAATGACCTTGCTAGAGATAACTTTTTCAGAGCAACCTCACTGAACCAGGCCTGATATAATAATCAGCTAGACCACAATTTTAACCATATTTACCTATTGTCCCCTGTCCCAATTCTTTCCTTATTTAAAACAAAGCTCATCTAAGTATCTTGAAAGACAAGGCTGAGAATGCTTGGTCCTCCTTTTTGGTATAGCTATATTGATTAAATTCCTTCCCTACGTCACAGCTACTTTTGCTGTTTTCTTACGGCATGAATGGCCAGACTTGGTTTGTTGAGAATACTGAAGTTAGGCCCCCTGGCCTAGAACTTTGCTACAAAGTGACACTTATACCTACCTGGCATCATAATATTTGAAAAAGTTCTGTAGGATAAGGCATAATAAGGCACGGTGACACAAACCTGTAAACCCAACACCATAAGAGGCTGAGCCAGGAGGATCACAAATTGAAGCCCAAACTGGGCAACTTAGTGACTTTAGCAAGACCCTGTCTCAACATTAAAAAAAAGAGAGACTGGGGAGGTAGCTCAGTGTGAGCCCCTGGGTCCAATCCCTAGTAACACACATTTTAGATCAGGAGTCCCCAATCCCCAGGGTCATGGAAAAAACAAAGCAAACTTTATGACTTCATGAACACTAGTTTCTGTGTGTGTGTGTGTGTGTGTGTGTGTGTGTGTGTGTGTGTGTGTGTGATATGTGGTAAGGCCTTTACACTTCACACCTTACTCGACATCAAAGAATTCATACTGGGGAGAACCCCTATGAACGTAAGGAATGTGGAAAAGCCTTTAGCTATCATTCAAGCTTCTCACATCATCAGAGAACACATCAGAGAACTCACTCTGGACAAAAAAATCTTGTGAATACATCAAGACCTTCGATCAAGGCTAAGAATTTAGCCTATATCAGACTCGTCATATTGGTAGGAAACCAGAAAGATTTCCTCTTCTCCTTCAACATCCTAGCATAGCATCATGAAATTATTTTTGAAGATACATGTGCTCTTTGTTTTCTTCAAGGAAGAGGTTGATAAAAACATTATGTCTTATTAGTATTGATATAGTCCCCAAACCCCCTGAAAACAAATTGTTCTTTTTCAAGTGGGAAAATGAAAAAGAGTAAAATTTGTTCTGGTTTCAGTGTTTCTTTTGACTTATTGCTATGTTAACCACTATTAGAAATGAGTTTTCTAAAATTATATAACAGTTTTACTAAAACCAGTAAAATATGGCAGAAGTAAAATGAAAACAATCTCTTCCCCTCTCATAAATTCTTGAGATAACCAATGTATGTGTGTTGTTCCTTTCTTTATCCTCAGTCTGCACATATTGGTGATGTGGAAATTTTAACCCTGTAGTGACATATTCCTCAGAGAATGACTCTTTTCATTTAATCATGAATGTTTTCCAAGCTCATACATAAATATTTAATTCATTTTTTTTGTATTTTTTCTGGTACCAGGAATCGAACTCACGACCTCGCGCTTGCCAGGCAGGCGCTATGCCGCTGAGCTAAGTCCCCAGCCCCTTTAATTCATTATTTTTAGAGCTTCAGAACATTTCTAGTATTGTATTACTATTTTGAGCCATTCCTTACTGTAGACATTCATCTACTTCTTGTTCAATACAATGGACTGACCATATTATTCTTTTATTTGTATTGGGTAGAAGTATCTGGAGTATGTGTGTGCTGATAGTAACCTGCTTAAAAAGTTAAAATTTTTGGTTTAGGCAGTAGAAATACATTTTTAAAGTGCAAAAAAACTGTCATAAATGTGAAGTAAAAATTAAGACTCCACAAACAGTCCTTTAGCCATTTTCCCTACAGAAGTACAATCAGTGCTATCAGTTCTTTTGTATCCTTCTAGAATATTCTGGGACAGTGGTGGCAAATCTGTGGCAAACAAGATGTTACTGCCAGTTGTAGTGGCGCACACCTGTAATCCCGGAATTCTAGAGGCTGAGGCAGGAGGATCACTGTGAATTTGAGGCCAACCTTGGCTACTGAGTTCAAGGCCAGCCTGGACTACATAATGAGGCCCTGTCTCAAAAAACAAAGAACAAAAAACCCAGGCTGTCCTGAAACTTATCCTTCTGCCTTGGTTTGCTGAGTTTTCTAGAATTATAGGAACATATTACCATGACTGGCTACTGCCTCTTTTTAATTTCATTTACTACTGCCTCTATTTAATTTTCTGTGATGGGTCTCTTCAGGGGTTTATATCTTCTTGCTTCAATTTAGTGACTTAGTGATGCTCTGTCTCAAAATAAAAAGGGCTATGCATAAAGCTCAGTGTAAAGGCCCTGGGTTCAACTCCTAGCACCAGGATGATCTGAAACACACATTTTTTCCTACCTCACCCTCCTGCCTCAGCCTCCCAAGTGCTGGAATTATGGGAATGGACCCCAATGTTTGGTTCTATTCCATTTTCATCCTATATTGTAATGTAATATAGTAATGTTTTTTTAATTTCCTATTTCTCCATTTTGTGCTATTTTCATAATACATATTACATTTTCTTTCTTGCTTGCTTGCTTGCTTGTTTTCTTCTTTCCTTTTTTGGGGTACCAGGAATCAAATTCAGGACCTCACACTTGCCAGACAGGTGCTGTGCCACTGAGCTATATCCCCGGCCCCATTTGTTACTGCCTAATTTAGTACATTTCTGTACGTTATGTTTAATAATACAGTTACATGTGTACAATGGTACACATATTATTTCATACAAGTTCTTTTTACACCAGGAATCTGGAATAGCCTATGGTGAATAATCCCATGAGATACAAATATCTTCACATTTTTGCGCAGACAGATCTATCCACATATTATTTCTGAGACTTCCTTTATAAATTTTACAATTGTTCCCTCTAGTCTCTGATCATCCAGCCAAACCTTTAGGCACAGCTTCATGGTTGACCTCTAGCCTTTTCTCCTTCCATGCAAAACAATCAGCTGTACTTAGCTGGGTGTGGTGGTGTACACCTGTGACTCCACCACTCAGGAGGATGAGACAGGATAACAGAGGGCTACACAGTGAGTTCAAGGACAGCCTGGAGTACATAGTGAGAACTTATCTGTAAATAAATAAATAATCAATCAATTTTGCTCCATGAAGTTCTGCCACTGGGTTGATTCATTGTCCTTCAGCGATATCCGGAAAGGGATTGCAGTGTTGTAATTGTCTCTATTTGGGTGCTGCTTGCATCTTGTGCAGAGATATCTATAAATCAAGTCCACATTTTCTCTTCCTAAGTCATTTGGCCTCCCTATGAGACCACAGGAATGGTACTGGCAGGAGAATAATATAATGGGAGTAGGGGCCATGTGCATTTATTTAGTCCCTTTTTTCCTAGAATTTGTGCCTTCAGGGCCTACTTGAGCCAGGTCTCTATTATAACACTTTAGTTTGATAACGGAGTGCTGCCGTTCGCACTTTATGGCCTTGTGGATCAGACAATACCCAACTCATGAGTGCTGCTGTTCAAGTCTCATAATGTGATGAACGATGACTAAGTATTTAGTCTCCCCTAAAGCCAAAATCAAGCCAAGTGTTTTTTTGCCCTCTCAAAAATCAGACTAATGTGCAGAGGATAGCAGAGCTTTGCTTACAAATCTGTTTTTGTTTTGTTTTTTGTTTTTTTCCGGTACCGGGAATCGAACTCATGACCTTGCGCTTGCCAGGCAGGTGCTGTGCTGCTGAGCTAAGTCCCCAGCCCCCGCTTACAAACCTGAAGGGCCCTGTGGTAGTTCACTTCCAGGGGCCTCCCAAAGGCTCTAAAGAGTATTACTTCAAGCACCGTTGGATTTCCTGGGTCCTATGGACTCAGTGGCAGAGCAGCTTGCCCAGCATCCTGGACCTATTAAAGAGGCCTCTTTTGATCTGGGCCTCACTCTGAACTATCAGCTTTTCAGCACATTAAGAACATCAGGCAGAATAACACACCTAAGTGAGGAGTATGTTGCCTCCAAAATCCAAGGAAGCTCCCTGGTCTTGTAGTTCTCTTTTGGTGGTAGGAGGGGCCACATGCAACAATTTATGCCTCACTTTAGAAAGGATATTATGACATTCACCACTCTACTAACCCCAAAGGTTGATTTTTGTTTTGTTTTTTTGTTGTTGTTGGTTTTTTTTTCTGGTACCGGGAATTGAACTCACAACCTTGCACTTGCCAGGCAGGCACTGTGCCGCTGAGTTAAATCCCCAGCCCCACCCCAAAGGTTGAAAGTACCAGAATTTTTGCCAGATTTATTTTCCACCTTCTGACATACAAATATCTTACCACAGTAATAGGTACTTCCTCACTCACCAGGTCAAATCAGCATAATATCATCAATGTAATGGCCCAACCTGGTATCCCATGGGAAGGAAAATTGAAAGAGATCCCAGTGGACTATTAACATAGGACTTGAAAGCTGATGCAAGGTTGTGTTGGTTAATTTTTTTTTTTTTTGAAGAAAGAAAAATATTTTATTCAAATATTAGATTTAAAAGAAGAATAGTTTAAAAATAAGGAAGTGACATGTGAGATTCCTCTCCACCTTATTCTTCCCAATCACAAAGATATTTTGGAATCCCAAGGTGCCCTATACCTCTTTTTTTTTTTTATTTTAAAGAGTAAAAGAAGGATAGCATAGTAATAGGGGGGCTTACCAAGTTGCAGACAAAGTGGTAGGAAATTATCAATGGTTGTTGTTTTACATATTGTTATCTACAAGATAGTTTGGGTTAGTTAATTTTATGTGCCATTCTGATTAGTCCACATTACCTATATTTTGTTAAATGATATTCTAGATTTTTCTGAGATAATATTAACATTAACATTAAACCAGTAGGCTCTGAGTTATGCTGATTACCCTCAATAATGTGAGTGGGCCTAATCCAATTAGTTGAAGGTCTTAAAAGACAGACCTCCCTCAAAAAGCAGAAGATTCTGTCATCAAATTGCCTTTAAGCTTGAACTACAGTATTATCTCTTCCATCCTGTTGGACTACCCTGAAAATATTGGACTTGCCAGTCTTGACAGCCCGTATCAGCCAGTTCTGTTTTTTTTTTTTTTTTTGGTACTGGGAATCGAACTCAGGACCTTGTGCATGCCAAGCAGGTGCTTATGCTGCTGAGCTATATTCCTGGCCCCAGTTCTTAAGATAAATCTCTTTCTCTTTGAAAGTCCATATGAGTTACTTATTAGCCGTAACTGTTTAAGCATTTCAACCCCATCTACAAAGTGTCTTCATAGTAATACCTAAGTCAGTGTTTGAATAACTTGGATGTGTACCTTAGCCAAGCTGACACAAGCTATCATAATAACAGACTATAAAGCTACCCCCATATAGTTGGACGTGAGAGTAGAAATGATGTGTCATTAATGTCCTAAAGACAGCATCTATAAAAGTGTTACTTGACATCCAAATATGTAAAATGACTTGGGTTGTTTTTATTAACCAGACTTAGTTACCTGCGCTCTAATTCTGGCATTGTAGCACATATATAAATTGGTAACAGTTGCAAAGACAGCATATAGATGGCCTCTACATCATGGAGTACAGTAAGTCACTGCTTTACAAACACTGGAATTGTAAACTTTCACAGATGTACTGAACAAGACTCATTTTGTTGGATTATGAACAAACCCAACTTATAAACATTCTCCTGGAATGGAACTTGTACATAAGTCAGGGACTTACTGTACTGATACTGCTGCCTCTGAGGTCTGATCTTTCAGCAAGAGAAACCAAAGCTGAAACTTCAGTGGGCCCCACTTTTTGATAAGACTAATCAGCTGTGTGGTATCAAGTCAGGGTGACCAAACTGGACCTCTTCTGTCCTGCAAGAGCCTGCAATTTGTTTTCAGGAACAGACCAGGTATGTATGGGCCTGCTCTTTTTGTCTGAAAGTCCTCAACAATTACTACCGTCTGAGTGCTTACAGAATGTCTGATACAAAGGTATGTTATTTCACCCAACGTAACATCTTACTAGCAAATTTACTCTGCAGCAAAAATATGCAAGGTTAGTCTTTAAAAATGGGATGAATTTCTGGTATCATAAAGACCAGAATGGGCTTCTGAAAGTACAGCCAATGTGTGAAGTCTCAAAGGGCATCTTCTGCCAGGATGGGGTAAAATAATCTAGAATGCAGTACACACAATCAGAAACCTTTATATAGGATTCCTTTTTTTTCCCCTTTGGTACCAGGAATCAAACTCAGGACCTTGCGCTTGCCAGGCAGGTGCTTGTGCCGCTAAGCTAAATCCCTGGCCCAGAAAGCTTTGTATAGGACTGTGTTGTAAATAAGAATACCGCTTAGAATCAAGAGGCACAAGCAAACTGGCTCCATTTAGCATCACTCCCACTGGCTGTGGTGTGCATGGATGGGGATAAGTCTGTTGGGTCAGCCATACTTATCTGCGTTGGAGAATGCCCTGAAAAACATACAGCCCATGTTACATTACCCACAGGTGTGCTCTCTATTCTTCCTCAAACATCAAACCTGCCACTCCACATGGGGGCTGATCCCGTGCGTGGAGTTTACTGTGATTAGTTTTTTTTGTTGTTGTTGTTTTGTTTTTTTGGTATCGGGAATCGACCTCAGGACCTTGCGCTTGCCAGGCAGTCATTTGTGCCGCTGAGCTATATCCCTGGCCCACGTGGAGTTTACAAAAATAGGCCACGGGCAGTGCCTTTTTTGTCTTGTGGCTGAGTTGACCCAAGAACAAGTAATTAAGAGACCAAGTAGGTGTGTGTGTGGGTGCGTGTGTGCACGCACGTGTGTGTGTGTGTTTGGAGGCTACTGGTCATACACTTCAGAAGCAGTCTAAAATCTTTAGTGGGGTAAATCAGGAGGGCCTACTGATAATGAAGTTAGAGAATAGATGTAGACATTTTTAAAAATTTATTTTTAGAAAGTTAACACATAATACATTCACTTTCTCTGTGTGTATGCTCCTAATATTTTTCCACATGAATAGGTTTTGGAATCTATGACCACAAACAGGACACAAAACAATTCCAATACCTCAGTGAATTTCTCATGCATCCCCTTTGTATTGAGACCCTCCCCCAATCCCAAACATTTGGTAACTGTTGGTCAATTATGTTTAATATTTTTGCCTTTTCCCAAATGTCATCAAGTTGAATCATATAGTATGTAACATTTCAGACTGTTTTTTCCCTGTTGCATAATGCATTGGAAGTTCATTCATGTTGTAGACATCAGTAATTCATTTTTATTTATTCATTTTATCAGTAATTCATTTTTATTTGCATAATGCATTGGAAGTTCATTCATATTGTAGACATCAGTAATTCATTTTTAATTCATTTTGTTGTAGAACAGTACTCCATGGTGTGGATATCCCACAATATATTTATTTACTTAAAAAAAAACAACAACCAGGAAAAAAAAAGAAGTGGGGGCTGGGGATTTAGCTCAGCGGCACAGCGCCTACCTAGCAAGCGCAAGGTCGTAAGTTCGATTCCTGGTACCGGAAGAAAAAAAACAAAAAAACCAAACCCAGAAATATATTTATTTACTCATTGAACACTTCTGTCCCTTCCAGTTTTGGGTGGTTATAGGTGATACTATAAATATGAATGCACATTAAGTCCCTGAATTGTGTCTTTTTTTGAGACAGGGTCTTACTATGTAGTTCAGACTGGTCTTGAACTCACTGTGTAGCCCAGGATGGCCTTGAACTTGTGGTGATCTTCTTCTTCTGCCTCCAGAGTGTTGGAATTACAGGCATGCACCACCACGCCCGGCATTATGTCCCCAAATTATGAATGAGTTCCATTGCAGGAGAATGTTCATAAATCGGGTTCATTGGTAATCTGACAAAGTATCTTATACAGTGCACCTGTGAAACTTTGCAACTTGCATGTTCATAAACTGGGGACTTAATGTACAGGCTCTTGTGTGAAAATAAATTGTCATTTTTCCAGGTTAAATCCTTAAATGTGAGATCATGGGGTCATGGGGGTAGTGTATGTTCAGCTTTTTAAGAGACTGACAAGTTGCTTTCCAGATTACGTTTACCACTTTGTACTTGTATTAGCAGTTTGAGGGTAACTCCATTCCTTACCAGCACTTGGTATTCCTAGGGTTTTGAATAGCCCAAGATTATTAATGAGCACCTAAAATGGTTGAACCTCTGAAGTGTATGGTGGACATCAGTGTAGAGACCTATTTTTATTTTTTGTTGCACTTGGCATTGAACTCAGGAACTTCACACTGAGCTACATCCCAAGTTCCCCACACCCAGCCCCACCAGCCCTTTTAAAATTTTGAGACAGGGTCTTGCTTTCAGTTTAGGCTCAAACTCATGAATCTCTTGCGTTAGCCTGAGAATGCTGTTATTATACATCTGTGCCACCATGACCGGCGGGGGCCCGTGCTTTTTACCGCTGCATATTTCTTGTGAGCTGGGGCCTTGCAAGCTTGGTTCTATTGCTGACCAGAAATTGAATGGAGAGATTCAAGCACTATCTGGTAAGGAATGTTCATGTTTGAGCTACACTGTGCACTGTCTGATACAGGGACACTGGGAGAAAATATGCATGTTTTTTCATATGTAGCATCAGAAAATATACAAAAATTGAGAAACTTTACTGTAGGATAAAGTTACTTTACAGTTGAGTAAAGCTCTAACGTTATCTCTATGATGCCTGGGAATCTGAGTTTGTCTCTGGTGTGAGATATACGAGGTACTATTTAAAATCTGATACTGGCTGGGGCTATAGCTCAGTGGTACAAGTGCCTGCCTGGAAAGCACAAGATCCTGAGTTTGATTCCTGGTACACAAATTTAAAAAAAAAAAAAATCTGATACTGTCCTGAAGATACCTCCACCCCAGCCAGTGTGTTTGCTGGTGGTTCATAACTTACATGACCAATTAGATAATCTGGCTTCGGTGTAATCAGCAAACAGAGAACCCTTGCAGAGAGCTTCTGCCTTAAGCACTGACAAAGCCAACTCTCATGTAGAGCTTAGTGGTTCAATCCAGAGACCATGCAGTCTTTTGGGAAATACAGATACCAAGGAGCTTGCACCTGGATTATTCTCAGACATCCCCCATGCTTACAGACTCTGTTTTTGTGAGCCACATGATTTGCTTTTAAATAAAAACATGACATGAGTGTGCTCTCTGAGGTCTTCTTTAGTCTTTATAGCTGAGGGTTATCTCTCCACATCTTATGGTCTTGCAATTAGGTCTACAAAGTATGAACTGGCAAAATGACTCTTATTTCATCATATATATTAGGAGTGGAGTTCAATTCTAAAACCATGTTTGCTCCACAGAGATGCCCAAACTTAACAGCAATAGATCAATTAGATGGAAAGTCTTCGTTTCATGTATCAATTCATAAAGTGAAAATCCCTAAAAATGCACACACACACAAAAAAAAGGTCTCAACTTTAAAAAAAAAATTGAAGCAGGATTCTGGAATACAGTAAAATGATGTTTAATGCCAAAATATAACTAGTCCAAAATTTCATGGGAGAAGCATATTACACATAAACAGCTACTGAAAACAAAAATTCACTAGACTTTTTAAAAAGCATTGAGAAATGCATCACAGGAGATGGCTGTACTTACCTTCACTGGATTCCATATCTTGATTTCTTTTTGCATCTTAGTTCATAGGATTTTGCTAGAAATGTCTCTGTACAGACTCCTTTTGTTTTTGGTATTGGGGATTGGATTCAGGGCCTTTACACTGAGCTACATCCTCAATCTATTTTTTTTAGTTGTTGTTTTGAGACAGGGTCTCACTAAGTGGTTAGGTTGTCCAGGTTGGGCTTGAACTTAGGATTCTTCTGCCACTGTCTGTACAGAATCTTTTGAAGACAGACTTACTTCTTTCTGTATTATTTACAGCATTTCTTTCAATTTTTACAAAGTTGTAAAGTATGCATTTACACAGACACGTAAGCTAACCAAGTTCTTTTAATCAATCAAATTTAGTAAGATGTAACCATTCTTTATTTTTTGGTATAAATTCTTTGAAAATTTACAAGGAGTTAGGTATAGCTAAAGTCATTCTACTCATACAAAGAGTTCCTATTTTAAGGTGAATTCCCTAATTTTATGTAAGAGTTGTACAAGCTTTTCCATATCCAACATTTCCATATGACCAGTAAGACAAAGGCCAATAAAGGCCACATTCCTTCTACCCATCCTCCAACTTCAGTGCTTTCATAAGAGTCTTCTCCAGTTAGTATTCTCTGATGTTAACCAAGGGAAATGCTGGATGCTTGCCTTTCTCTATTGTAACTTTCTGTTTAATTTAATAAAGCATTAATGGTGATTAAAGGAAACCACATATTTAATGTATTAGTCTGGTATGTTAACCACTTACCAGTCCAATTATTTAAATACAGGATAACCAAAAATTGTATATTTTTTCATTACTTTTTATAAGATAACAGGAAATATAAAAACAAAAATTTTATCAAATTTATTCAATACCTGAATTGACTGGCAAAAATGACATAGGCCCAAGAGACACTCGGGACAGTCTATATGGAAACAAATGTGCTGCCTGAGTGACCTGGGGGTAAACTGTTAAGTGGTTAGGATGTGGGCTGTGGCTAAAAGCCTTCCTGTGTGTGTTATATTCATATTCCTAGTTTGCCTAATAACACTGATAAAGTTTCCCTTTAGCATCAGTTCTATGGTTTGAACTCCCATAATATTGAATAGTCATTTCCTTTCAGAACAAATTATTTTTTGTGTGAAAGTCCTGAGTTATTTAGTATCAACCAAAGGTGACTGAACACACATATGCCCCGAGACCCAGGGATTCTACCACCTAAGTATAGACACAAAAGACAAATATGTTCTCAGAAACATTATTTATTAGGACCCTAAGCTGTAAACAATGTAAAAGTCCACAAATAGTAGAATGGATAAATTGTGATAAACTGATATAACAGAATTCTATATAGAATGAAAAATAAATGACCTTCTCCCACATGCATTGATCATGAGACTTAGAGACACACTGGATATTAAAGACTATATAATATATAATCCAATTTATATAAAAGTTTTTAATATGCAAAATTAATTTATGTTAGAAATTAAAACTATGAATAACTTTAAGGAGGTAACAACTGACTCCATATTTGCTGAGAAATACAAGTTCACCTCCTTTCTTTTTTTTCCCTAGGTACTGGGAATTGAACTCAGGACCTTGCACTTGCAGGCAGGCACTTGTGTGGCTGAGTTGTATCTCTCACCCCCACTTCCTTTGTTTTAAAGCACTTCTACTCACAGTGTATCGTTGGAGCACTGCCAGTCAGCCAGCTGCTTACTACTGATTAACAGAAAGACAAATATGGAAATAAAAACAAAAAATTTTGAATGTTTTCTTAGCAGTTTAACAGAAGAAGTTTTAATGTCCTGATTCTAATAACAAAAATTTAGGATTTTTTTCCTCAAAGATTCTCATCATTTATCCAGAAATTGTGCATGCATGCGCACGCCTGTGTGTGTGCATGTGTGTTTTATAGGACAGCAAAGAGTAAATATGTAATACAGTATCTTAAACCACTGAATATTATATTTGCAAGCAACACCAGGTACAGGGTTTACTATGACTTAAAGAGTTTTACAAAGAAGTTACATCAGAATTCTCATGGTTTCTACCTTATGAGTTTTCTGGTGGACAATGAGGTTTGATTTACAACTGAAGAACTTCCCACATTCTTTACATTCATATGGTTTCTCTCCTGTGTGAGTTTTCTGATGACGGATGAGGTTTGATTTCCTACTAAAGGCTTTCCCACACTGAGGACATCCACTGGTTTTTTCTCCTGTATGTATTCTGTGATGAACAGTAAGGATTGCCTTCTGGCGGAAGGACTTCCCACATTCGTTACAAATATAGGGTTTTTCTCCTGTGTGAATTCTCTGATGGAGAGTGAGGGTTGTCTTTTGGCAGAAGGACTTCCCACATTCATTACAAATGTAAGGTTTCTCTCCTGTGTGAGTTCGTTGATGTACAGTGAGGGTTGTCTTCTGGATGAATGCCTTCCCACACTCACTACACTGATATGGTTTCTCACCTGTGTGAGTTCTTTGATGATCAATGAGGTACGACTTCTTTCTAAAGGCACTTCCACACTGCGGACATTCATAGGCCTTTTCCCCTGTATGTGTTTTGTGATGTCTAGTGAGAGTTGCCTTCTGGCGGAAAGACTTTCCACAATCAAGACAAAGATACGGTTTGCCCTCTATATGTGTTTTTTCATGAAGATTGAGGGCTGTCTTCTGACGGAAGGCTTTGCCACATTGATTGCAAACATAGGGTTTCTCACCTGTATGAATTCGCTGATGTTCAGTAAGATATGACTTCCTTCGGAAGCTGTTTCCACAGTAAGGACACTGAAAGGGTTTCTCTTCTGTTTGAGAGTTCTGATGCATAATAAATACAGACTTTCTGCAGAGGAATTTCCCAAATTTGCTGTATGCAGAGGGCTTTTCTGTAAGATTATGGGGGTGGATACCCAGATCATACTTTTCCATGAAAGCAATTCCATCTTCATTGTATTCAAATGTTCTTTCTCCTTTGTGAGCTCTACTATGTGAAAATAACATTCCATCCATAAGGAAGGATTTGTTACATTCGTTATATTCAAATGGTTGTTCTGGAGTTTGAACTTTCTGCTGCTGAGTAAGCTCTTGTTTACCACTGAGGTCCCTTTCTGTTTGCTTATGGAGATTTACTGCAGGATGAATTTTTTCATGCTTAGTATTGAGGTTTGATTTTTCCCACCCAGTGCTCTCACCAACCTTTTCTTTTACAGGGTTTACATTTCTAATAACTAATTCTGAAATATTTTTCAAAACTTTTCCATCAGATTTATGTTCATAGAATGTTGTTTTTGAAACAATATGGTTCTTTCCTAGAGTAAAGGTTTTCCCATAAATGTTACTTCTCTCCTTAATTATTTTTTTGTGATTGATGAATACAACTGATCTAGAATGCATGTCTTGACATTCTCTCAACATCACTAAAACATCTTCAGCCTTTCCATCTTCTAGAAAAGAATACAATTAACAACACTGTAAGTCTTCATATAAGTGAAGAGGAAATATACAAAACATGAACACAAATTCTGCTTCGCCATTAAAATGAGAAAAAAATGGTGTGAATAACAACACTTGTATCATTGAGATGCTGTAACTATCTGTCCATATAACTATGATTTACTTTCTGTTGAAAGGAAAGCATCAGAAAAAACATACTCTAGATGTTGAGTATTTTGTCCTAAGGACAAGAAAGTGATTAAGAGGGTCCTTTTAGCCAATTATCAAACCTAAGGGTGGTGCTGGTCCTTAACTTACAGCTGGTGTCAGAAGGGAGGGTGTTTTTGTGTGGACTACTGCATCCTTAAGCTTCATAGTTGGCTAACTGTGCAAGAATCTATAGGAAACATATATAATATGTGTTACATAATGAAAAGTCCAGCTCTAAGGAATAAAATACATTTTTTTTCAGTGCTGAAGACTGAACTCAGGGCTGTAAGCAAGCTAAGTGTTCTACCACTGAACTATTTCCGTAGCCCACAGGAAGTATATTTAGGAGACTTGAACAAACAGAATTCTCAAAGAGAGAAATACATTACTAAATGGGGTATTATTCTGTCAGCTGTTACAAAGAAAGGATTTCCATTTCATATAAAAAGTAATATTTTTAGCATATTAACAATATAAACTGAAAGAACTGAGTAAAAAAAATCACAGCAAATCCAAAGAGAAATAGTAGCAGTTTACACCTGAAATAATATGGCTCTCATTTTAGAATAGGTCAGTGGTAAATGAGAATAGGAGCACATGTAATGATTTTACAGAGTGAGAAAATATAATGCAAACTGTGATGAGATCATTAAAGTATAATATAAATGATGGAATAGATGCAATACTATGGAGGCTGGTTATGGGAATAAAAGAATATAGAACCAAATGAGGATAAATAAATAAGATTATAGAAATGCAAATAAATAAGAAAATAAGAGTAAAGGTAACTATTATTTCAGATATATTGACAACCAAAAAGATGAGACAACTGATACTTATATTCCTGTAAATAGATTTAAATACACCACTAGAGTGAAAGAAATGGGCTGAAATGCCTGTCTAAAAGCCATTGGCATAAAATTAGGAAATCACAATTCGAGAATGGATCAGATTTTACAGCTTGCAGGACTTTTATAAAGACAAGAATTGAGGATGACAAAAGCTTCTTTTAAAAAATGTGGTATGTATAAGCAATGGAGTGTTTATTCAGCCATGAAGGTAAACAAAATCAGGTCATTTTCAGGAAAATGGATGAAATTGGAGATCATCCCATTACATAAAATAAGCTAGACTCAGGAAAAAAAGAATTGCATGTCTTCTCTCACACATGGAATCTAGAAAAAGAAAAAAAGACAACATGAAAGTAGAAGGGAGACTAAGAGAAGAGGAAAAGGATTGGGGAAGGGGAAAGAGAAGCGTAAGGGAAGTTAATGAGGGAGAGGACATAATCAAAGTATACTATCTGCATGTATGAAAATGTCCCAGCGAAGCCCATTACTGTAGAATTAATATGTGGTAATAACAAAGAAAGCTCCTTTAAGGGCACATTCGATACTAGTGAAAGTCTAATGAAACAAATTCATGTTCTTCTTCCTGCTTCTGTCTTGAGTGGGGATTACTTCTTGACTTCCTGGTCTGGCAGTGTTTCTTCCTAGCTCTTCCTTTGAAGATTCCTGATTCTGTGAAGACTTTCTGTTCTATTTGATTCTGTTTTCTCCTGGAGAGACCTCCCAGTTGACAGTATATGCTCCCCACATGCTTTGCCAACACTGCCCACTTCCTTTCTTGTTGGCATGATATTATGAACATTAGTAATCTATTTGGGAAAATTAAGATCTCTCCAAATTGGCTCCTATAAGAACTTTCCTTCCCATTCCTTCCTTCTTTTACCACATTCTCTTTTCCCTTTGGTTCCCTTGCATCCTTTGATATGTTCTCTTCAAGCTTCTATATTCTCCATCCCTCTGTCCACCCATGCCAGACCTTTCCCTCTCCATTCCAGCCCCTAGAGTTACCTTTAGGTACCCGACCCACCCTGTAAGCACTCAGAGGACTCAGGGACTTCAAAAGCAATTGCCTGTGCTGAGATGAAAAAGCAAACTGGAAGGAAAACTGGACATTGTATCCACTCAGTGGGCTTTGGAGACACCCAGAGGGCCACTACATGTCTCTTCAGTCACCTAAAATTCAGCTTTACAAGACTGCATAACAGGATAAATAAAAAACTTGCAAATTTCCTCCTCCACAACAAGTAACCTTAACTCATCCCATTATCAGAAACAATTCAAGCTGGGAATGGTGCAATCTCAACAGCATGGGAGGCTGGGGCAAGAAGATTGCAAGTTTGAGTGGTGTCTGCACAATTTAGTGAGTCAGCAAGACCCAGTCTAAAAACAAAAAATAAAAAGGGCTGGGAATGCATGAGGCATGATCAAAATATATGGTGAAAGTTGAAATTTTAACAGCTTACTACATAAAAGACATGCTGCCATTAACATGTTCAAGCCAGCTCTGAACCACACATGGATGTACCGCAGTGGTTCAGAGCCACACAACAGCAAGACATAAATTACGGCCTCATTGTGAACACATTCATCTCCGAGAGCACTCCCCTGTCACTTCAATTACATGAATCCCATGGTTCTTGCCACTTTCTGAAGTTCTGAAAATCCTTTCTTGTCTTTTTTTTTTTGTGTGTGTGTGTGGTACTGGGAATTGAACTCATGACCTCACACTTGCCAGGCAGGTGCTGAGCTGCTGAGCTATATCCCTGGCTACTCTTTCTTGTCTTTATGAGGTAGGATAAAAAAATATGCTGCATTGTCCTGTTCAGTGCCATCCAATGGAAAGGTAGGCTTGCAAAAACATTACAGTGTGTCTTCATCTACCTGCTTCACTAAATTTGACACTGAGACGTCTGACTTTTTGTCCAAAGTTAAAATGACCATGAAATGTGCTTTAGTCACTTTCCTTGTCACTGGACAAAATATCCAACCCTTAAAGGAGGATAGGTTTACTTGGGCTCATGACTTTTAGAGATTTCAGCCCATAGTCAGCCTGCTCCACCAAAGAAATGGCACGGCAAGGGGTGTATAGCAGAAGGAAGATGCCTGCTTCATGTCGGCCAGGGAGCAGAGGAAGGAAGGAGCCAGGGAAGGAGATATACCCTTCCAGGTCACACCTCAAGGTCTCACCTCTTAACAGCACATTTACCAATTAAACTGATCAGTGAATTAATCCACTGGCGAGTATAGTGCTGTGATCCAGTCACCTTCCCAAACTTCTACCTCTGAACAGATAAGGCTTTGGGGGAGGCATTCTAGATCTAAACCACAACCAAAGGTAAATGTTTTAAATCAATTCAGGACATGGAGGTAGCCATGACAATGCATCTAAAGATACTTATAAAACAGGACTGCTAGAACTGCTTCAGAAAGTGGCAAGAATTGTGAGATAAGTGTGTTCAAAGTGAGGGAGACTGTTTTCTCTTTTGTTTTTTGGTACTGAAAACTGAACTCAGGCCTTTGCATGTGCCAGGCAAGTGCTTGTGCCACTGAGCTATATCTCCGGCCCTAAGGGAGATTGTTTTGAGGGGGATTAATGGTAATGTGTCTTTTATTTTTTAGTAAAAAACTTAAAAAGCCTTAAGTATCACTATATTTTTCAATTACACGTTGTATTTGCGGCATAATACTGTTTGTATATTCTCTGATTATCCTTGCAATGTCTGTAGGGTCTATAGTGATGTAGCATCTCATCTCACCTCATCTCATCTCATCTCATCTCTTCTCATCTCTTCTCTGCTCTTCTCCTCTCTTTTCTCTTCTCCTCTCTTCTCTTTTCTTTTGTCTTCTCCCCTCCCCTCCCCTCCTCTCTCCTCCCCTCCCCTCCCCTCCTCTCCTCTCTTCTCCTTTCTTTTCAGACAGCATTCACTATATAGCCCAGGCTGGTCCCAAACCCATGATCCTTCTGCCTCAGCTTTTTTGGGTACTAGAAATTCTGGTGGGCACCACTATGCCTGGCTTCCTCTTTAATTTTTTATTGGTTGTTGTTGATTTGTTGTTTCTTTGTTTTCTGAGACAGGGTCTTCCTACCTAGTTTAGGGTAGCCTTAAACCCACTATTTAGCCCACGTTGGCCTTGAACTCACAGCAATCCTCCTGCTTTAGCCTTCCAAATCCTGAGATTACAGGCATGCAGCACCATGCCCGGCTTCTCTTTAATCTTTGATATGAACAATTTGTGTCTTCCTTTTTTTTCCCTTGAGTAGTATATATATTGTTTACTAATTTTATTAATTATTTTGATGAATCAGCTTTTGGTTTCACTTATATTTTTCAATGTTCTGTTAAGGAATTTGATTCCTGCTTTTTTCCCTCTTACTAACTTTAATTAATTAATTAACAGGGCTGGGGGTTGAACCCAGGGCCTGGGCACTGAGCTACACTGTCTATTTTCCATTTTTTATTTTGAGACAGTCCTGCTAAAGTGCTAAATTGTTCAAGTTGGGCTCTAATTTATAATCCTCCTGCATCAGTTTGGGATTACAGGTGTGTGCCACTATTTCTAACTTCCTTTTACTAACTTTAAGTTTGGTTTGGTTTTTTCCTGGCTACTTAGGATGACATTTTTGAGTGTTGATTTAAGCTCTCATAAATTTTGGAATGTTGTACTTTATTATCATTCAGTTCAAAATACCTTCCAATTTCTTAGGATTTCATCTTTGATTTATTTCTTATTTAGAAATGTAGTGATTCATTTCTAAATATTTGGGAGGAATTTAAAGATATCTTTATGTTTTTGATCTAAATTAATTTTATTCTGAGCAGAGACTGTATTTTTTGTTTGTTTTTTTTTGTTTTTGTTTTTCTCCGGTACCAGGAACTGAACTCACGACCTTGCGCTTGCCAGGCAGGCGCTTTTGCCGCTGAGCTAAATCCCCAGCCCCCCAGAGACTGTATTTACATGAGATCTTTTCTTTTAAATTTACTGCTACTGGTTTTCTGCTTTAGAGCCTATAAATGAATGTTCCATGAAGGACAGTCTCTAAGAAGAACCAAGTACAATTGACTGGTTGTTCTTTTCATGCCTTGTATAGCCCTATGATGCTGTTTCTCTTTATTCTCTCAATTCCTGAGAGAAAGATGTTTACATCTCAAACTACAATCACATTGTTCCTTTATGATATTTCATAAATTCTCAGTGGGAGTGGTATTTCTCCCAATGTTCTAATGAAAATGAGAAAAAGCATGGATATTAAAATAGTATATAGCCCTCCAAAGGACAACAGAAATGAATAGATTATGGTATAAAAATTTTATGGGGTAGACATTGAGACAAAAGTTCTAAAAAGACTACCAAGAGGGATGATTTAATACAAATTAAGAAACAATATATTTTGAAGCTCTGTTAAGGGTTGTTGGAACTTTTGATGCTGTGTTCTTCCTACTCATGGTGACAGCCCATGTTCTGAAATTTACTGTCTCATATATATCTGCTTAGTGTTTGCATGTAACAGAGTCTGAGAATTTTTTTGGAGACAGTGTCTCATTAGATTGGTAAATTGTCTGGGCTCAAATTTGCCATCCTCACAGGGTGCTGCGATTATACATGTTGCCACCATGCCTGGCTTACACCAGTAGAATCTCACTTCAAGAAAGAACTTGTCATTTATTTGGCATTGACAGTCTCTTGTTAGCATCCGGATGCTTCTCAAAACCAAGCAGAAACTTCTCAGAAGTTCCTATCCAATGACTGAAAATTGAGGGGTACCACAGGTTGACCATTTCTATCGAAAAGACTCCTCTATCTTTGCCTCAGATTGTCCTGTCAGGTGGGTTGAGATTTTGTCAGCTCTCTGCCAAATATTGCTTGGCTTTCCCTTTCCTTCTCTCAGTATCAGATCTGTATCACAGTCTGATGGTGTTTTATGTCCAGTCTTGTTTTATTCTCCTTTTACCTTTTATAGATAGTGCCTCTAAGAAAACTCCATGTTGTACTCTAGTTACACCCTGGAAGACCTAACAAACACACAAGTTATTTCTAGATGGCTTAATCATCTTAATGGCTTTGCTTAAGCTCTTTTATAACAAATCTTATACAGTGTGGGTGTGGCCTATCTAGGTTATCTATCTAATGTTCTACCTGTTAACAAGTTCTTTCCACTCTGTTTTGAAGGATATAAAATGATTTCTGGTACAGTAGATTATGGGAACTGTTTGTCTCACCATTATATTTTTCTTAGAACATATCCTGGTCTAGTCTCATGGGATTTCACCTACAAAGATGCAGACTTGTATTTAGCTAAAGACTCAGGAGAATCCTTTCTCTGCATAACTCTCTCTGCTTTGGAAATGTGCCCTGCAAATTCTAAGTACTTCAGTCCCCAAGCTCTAAAGTCAGGCCCCTCAAATTGAAAACTCCTGAAATTTCCAGGTTGTTTCTGGATCTCTCTCTGCATTGCAGTCTGGGAACTACCTTCACGTAAAAGCTTGAAATAAAGTAGGAACCATCTCACCTATTTCTCATATCTCAGGAACTCATACTTGTGCTTCCTGTTATTGAATATATAAAAATAACTTGCTCCAGTTTTATAATTATTTCCATACAAGTATAATTCTAGACTCTGTTCCTTCCTCAAAGTGGGAAGAAGTCTTAAATTATTAATAATTTTGGGGTCCAGATAGCTTAACGACAATTTTTATCAAACATTTAAGGAAGCAACAATACAAATTCTTTTTTTTTTTTTTTTTTTTTTTGGTTTTTTTCCGGTACCGGGAATCGAGCTCACGACCTCGCATTTGCCAGGCAGGTGCTGTGCCAGTGAGCTAAATCCCCAGCCCCAGACTAGACCCAAGTTTTCTTTTTTCTTTTCTCCCGGCACCGGGAATCAAACTCATAACCTTGCGCTTGCCAGGCAGGTGTTGTGCTGCTGAGCTAAATGCCCAGCCCCAACAATACCAATTCTATATATGACTTCTGTAAGAAAAAATTTTTTTTTTTTTTGGTACCAGGAATCGAACTCAGGACCTTGCACTTGCCAGGCAGGCACTTATGCTGCTGAGCTATATCCTCAGTCCGGTAAGAAAATGTTTGAAGTGGAAATATCCCCAGTTTACTTGATGTGGCCAATACAACTGCTCTAAAAACTTTACAAGGGTATTAAAAGAAAACTACAGAGCACCATCCTTTTTAAAAGCATGCTTAAAAGCTTACTAAATTATTAGCAAACTTATTTTAGCAATGTATAACAAGAATAATGTATCTTTTTCAAGTGGGATCTAAACCAGGAGTCAAAGTTTGGTTCAACATTTATATTAATCTGTGTAATACAATATGATAACAGGCTAAAGAAGAAAAATAATAATGATCATCTCAACAGATGCAGAAAAGGCATTTGTTAAAATTGGTATCCATTTACAACTAAAACTGTTAGAAAATTATGTAAAGGGAACTTCCAGAATCTAGTAAGAGGTACTTATGAAAATCTACCATTAATATTAAGCTTAAGAGTAAAATATTAAATGTCTTCCTTTCAAATATAGTGAATTGCTAAGAATGTTCACTCCACTTCTATTCAATATTGTGCAATAGGTTCTAGTAAGTAAAACAATAAGAAAAAAGGAGAGTACTAGTTGAAAAATATGAAAAAGTTAAGTGCTCTAAATTTCAAGAGGGCCTATTTTATATGCAGAAAGTCTAAAGGAATATGTAGCAATCTCCCTTATCTGTAGGGGAGCATGTTTCAAGACCCCAAGTGGACGCCTGAAACTAGGTATTACTGACCCTCATATATAATTTTACTTACTATGCATACCTATGATAAAGTTTAATTTATACGTTAGGCATAGTATGCCAGGCAGGCGCTTTGCCGCTGAGCTAAATCCCCAGCCCCCGTTAGGCATAATATGAGAGAAACAATAAATAATCAAATGGAAGAATTATAACAATATAGTGTATTTAAAAATTATGTAAATAAAGTCCCTTGCTCAAAATATTTTACTGTATTATACTGTACACTCACCCTTCCTCTTGTGATATAAGATGATATAATGATTACATGACAAGATAAAGTGTGGTAAATGACAGAGGCATTGTGAAGTAGGTATGCTACGCCGTAAGGGATAATTGAACACAGGCATTCAACACTGATACTTCTACAGTCAATTTGATAATCAAGACAGCTACTAAGTGACTAATGGCCAATGGGATGATTCATATCTCAGGCTGGACAAAGCAGGACATTGTAAGGAATCATCTACTTCTGGAACTTTATATTTAATATGTTTAGGACTGTAGACAAACCTGAGTAACTGAAACAGTATAAAGTGAAACCCTGAATAAGGGGGAACTGCTATACTGAATAATAATGACAACAAGAAGAAGACCTACTACAACCAGAAATATGCAGAGGCAATATATGAATATAATTGTGGTTACACAGATTAGTAACTAGAAAAAGAAAAAATTTAAATTTTACTATTAGGCTGGAAGTATAACTCAGTGGTACATGCACAAACAAGGCGCTGGGTTCAACTATCAGCCGTGCATATGTGTGTGAACACATACACACAAACCTACAACTTACAATAGTATCAAAACTATTAAACCTTGGAGACAAATGTACTGAACAAAGTGTAAGACCTGTATACTAAAAATAATAAAATACTACTTACAGGAATTAGGGAAGCTAATCAAAATGGAGAGCTATAACATGGTTATATACTAGAAGGCTCAATAATGATAATATATCAGTTCTCATAAATAACAGCCTCAGCTCATTTATTTAAAGAAGTCAAGAATTTGATTCTCAAATGTATTTGAAAAGAAAATTACCTACACTAACCAAAAGGAATACAGTTGGAGGACTTACTCTAACTGACTCCAAGACTTATTATACATTTATTATAATCACGGACTAGATAATATTGGCACTATGACTTAAAATGAATTGACAAAAAATAGAGAATTTGAACAAAGACTGACCACTATGAAGCAGCCCCGAGCAGGTCTTAAATTAACCAATTTGCCTTTTATGTTTACTTGTGAATCTGTCCAAAGCCTAGGCCGCTTGTCTGGAAGTGGTCAAGGGACTTATAGTAAGTGAACCTCTGTGAGTCACTAATCTCTGCTAAAACCTGTGACGGCAGATGAAGCCAGAAAGCCTCAAAGGATAAGATAAAATCATAGCCAAGGACACCTGGATCTAATCTCAAGTAGATAAGGACTATAGACTCAGGCATCTCACTCCTGGGGTGGATAAACTTAATCCTTATTATGGATTAATTTAATACTTTACTTGGAGAAGTCCTTGAGTAATTCCACCCTTTTGAGTACTCTCCTCTCTTCTTCTGATAATCAAACAAATATAAGCGACCCAGAGAAGATCTTGGTCTTAGTCCTGAGAGAATCTCAAATTCTTTAAGAAGCCTTTGATCCTCCTGGAGCCCTGAAATCATTCCATTTGCCTCTTTTTATTTAGCCTCTGCTGTACACTCATTTGGGAGATTGCGGACCTGATCAGCCTGCAATAACTAAGGGATATTGTTAACCTGATAACAAATGCCATCAAATAATCTTCTATATGATCATCAAGTCAATTCAACAAATGGTGATGGAACAAATTAATATCCATATAGATGAAAATTCATCCTTGAACTGTACCTCACATCATAAATAAAACTTAGCAAGAGGTGCACCACAGAACTAATGATAAAACAAAATATACACAAAATTCTTAGAAGAAAATGCAGAAAACTAAAATCACAGTGAGTTACAGACAAATATTTGTGAGGTCAAAGAACTAATTATAGAAGAAAAAATATCAATTACGGCAGCCATTGATAATTTCCTACCAATTTGTCTGTAACTCTGTAGTGTTTGTATTGTTCCTATGCTATTTTGTAAATGGATGTATGTTTATTACTATGCATTCCCAACAACAACCAATGAGAATAGTCCATGATTATTTAATTGATCACTCATGTATAGCTGTATTTGTTTTCTCTAGAAACCAATTTGAAGAAACCAAAGTATAGTACAACAACCACTGATAATTTTCTACCATTCTTGTCTGTAACTCACTATTATTTGTCTATTTGTTTTCCTAAGAAACTATGTTGAAGGTAAAATAACGACCATTGATAATGTCCTACCACTTTGTCTGTAATTTGGTAAATCCCCCTATTACTATGTTATCCTTCTTTTATTCTTTAAAATAAAAATAAACAAATAAATAAATAAAAAGAAGAAAAAAAATCAGCTGGATTTCACCAAAGCTAAAAATTTATGCTCATGAAAGAGCACAAAAATGAAATCATAAGTCACATAGTACGGGAAATATTTGCAATGTGTACTTTGAACAAAAGATTCCTATGGAAAAAATATATATATAATTCCAACTATTCAATGAAAAATATGTATTACCCAACTAAGGAAATGAATGAAACACTTGACCCAACACTTATAACATCACAAGCACTTGAAAAGTTTTACATCATTAGTAATAAGAGAAATCTAAACTAAACTGCAAAGATATACCATCAGAATGACCAAATGAAAATATTGATAGTGTTAAATGAAGAAGAGACTGTAGGGCAATCGAAATTCTCATACATTGCTAGTGAAAGTCTAAGGTGACACAGTAACTTAAAAACTGGCACTGTTAATAAAAGTTAAATATATACCTGCCTTCTAAATCAGCAATATCACTGCTAGGTGTTTACTGAGGAGAAATAAAACACATATGTCCACAAAAAGATTTTTGAAAGAATATTTACAACAGCTTTATTCTCAATAGTCTCAAACTGGAACATCCCAAATTTCTATTAACAGCAGTTATGTAAAATAGTATATTTGTACAATTTAATATTATATTCCAATTAAAATAACAAACTAGATATACATGCAAAAACATGTATAAATCTCTTAGACATTAAGCTGAATGAAAGAAAGAAGGTCTAGAATAAAAAGAACTAATGCATGCTGGTAAAAAATCACAACTGTGATTATCCAAGTGGAAGAGATTTGACATGGATGAGGCCTATAGAATTTAATGGTCAAGGAAATATCCTTGGGAAACATGGTTTTCTATTTCTGTCAGAACTCAAAGAATTTACATTTCAGATCTCTATGTACATTATACCTACAAAGTCTGGAATGGGTTTTTGGTAAGGTAATAGCAGCCAATATTTCTAGAAACACAAGGCAAAGGAAAAGATTAAAATGGAAACTGATACTCAAAACTAAAATTTAGATTGCAAAGTGTGAAAGTCAGCCATGTATAGGTACTTTACAGATCTCAGGCCTTTAAAAAAGATCAGTATTAGGATGACAACTATCAAAACAACCCACTGGGCATGCTTGTAATCCCAGCAGTCTGGGACGTTGGCTGAGGAAAGAGGATTGAAAGTTCAAGCCCAAAGTGAGCAATTTAGATACTTAAGAGCATGTCTTAAAATTAAAAAAAAAAAAAAATTAAAAAGGTATGGGGATGTAGCTCAGGGCAAAAGCCCTAGGTTCAATCCTCACCACAAAACAAAAACCTAGGAAATGCTGGAAACAGTGGCACATGCCTGTAATTCCAGCTACTTAGGAAGCTGAAGCAGGAGGACTGCAAGTTCAAGGCAGTTTAGTGAAACCCTGTCTCAAAAGAAAATTTCAAAAAGATTGGGGATGTAACACAGTGGAAGAGTGCTTGCCTAGCATGAATGAGGCCCTGGGTTCTGTCTCCAGGGGTGAAAAATAATAACAAAACAAAACATAACCCTAGAAAATAACAAGTGTTAGGAAAAATGGGCAGGAATTGGAACCCTTGTACACCTTGGTGGTAATATAAAATTGTGCAACAACTATGAAAACACTATGATGAGTCCCTAAAAATTAAACAGAATTCTCTTATGATCCAGCAGTTCTACTTCTGGGTGTATACCCAAAAGAATTGAAAACAGGGACTCACAGCGATATCTGTATACCCATGGGCAGCATTATTCATGACAGCCAAAAGATGGAAGGAACCCATGCAGTCAACAGATGATGAATAAGAAAAATGTATGTATGTGTACAATGGAATATTAATTAGTCTTAAAAAAGAAGGAAATTCTGACGTGCTGCAACATGAATGAACTTTGAGGCTATTATGTTATGTGAGCAAGCCAGTGACAAAACGTACAAATACTAAATGATTCTATTTATAACAGGTACTTAAAGTAGTAAAATTCACACGGACAGAAAGTAGAATGGTAGTTTCTAGGGGCTAGGAAGTGTGGGTAAAGGCAATTAATTTATTGTTTACATAGTACAGTGTTTCAGTTTTAAAAGAACTCCAGAGAAAGATAGTGGTGATGGTTGCAAAACACTGTGAATATACTTAATGATACTGAAGTATTATCCTTAAAACTGTTTAAAATGGTCAATTTTAGCTGGGGGTGGTGGCTTACGTCTGTAATCCCAGCCTAATGAGGCTGAGGCAGGAGGACTGCTTTGAGTTTGAGGCCAGCCTGGGCTACACAATGAAGTCAAGGCCAGCCTGAATTATAAAGTGAGATCCTCTCTCAAACAAAATTTAAAAAAGATGGTAAATTTTATAACTATATACACTTTACCAGAATTAAAAAAATAGATTCGTAGCCAGCTGTGGTCACGCACACCTGTAATCCCAGCACTTGGGAGGCTGAGGCAGGAGGATCACTGTGAGTTTAAGGCCAACCTGGGCTATATAAGTGAGTTCAAGGCCAGCCTGAACTACATAGTGAGATGACCCTGTCTCAAAAAAAAAAGGTTCCTAAAAACACCTTTGAGTTTTCTTTTTCTTTTCTTCTTTCTTTCTTTCTTACAGTTCTGGGGGTTCAACCTTTCATACTGTAGTATATTCCCACTCATTTTTTATTTTTAAAATTTTGATACAGGATCTTGCTAAGTTGCCCAGGCTGGGCTCAAACTTGCTATCCTCCTGCCTCAGCCTCCCAGGGTGCTGGGATTACAGGGCATATACCACTGCACCAGGCTGAAGGGCTCTGTTGCTTTATTTTTCATTGTCAATCAGCTGACATTTAACGTTCACTGGACATTTATCTGTGCAGACTTACTCAGGTAGCTCTGACTTGGAAAAATTCTCTCTGTCCATAGCTCTTCTCCTTGTTCCAACTTGCAGATCATATGAGGCTTAGATATGTGAAACCCTAATAATGAAACATGAAACTTGGTTTAAACTGTTTATACTTCAAACTAAGAAGAAGAGATTCAGCATTAAGGCAGCAGATAAGACACACATTAATTAATACCAAAGTTAATACCTTGTATTAGGCAAGTGAGGGTATAATCACATTTTCTGTTAATAAAGTGACTCATCACCCCAATCTCTGAAATTCAGTTTCCTATTTTTCAGAGATTCTTAAAAGGAGCCATATGACATTGAAAGACTAAGTGTTCCCTTACCCACAGAGATGAAGTGGCAATAGTTTTCCAACATCACATCCCTGTAGAGGGCCTTTTGGGCTGTGTCCAGTTGCTGCCACTCTTCCTCAGTGAAGTCCACAGTGACATCCTTCAGTGACACTGATCCCTGTAAGGGCATACTCTAGTTCATCCTGAAGTGATTGGAAATGGGTGAGAACTAGACATTGGAGACCTAGTTCTGACAACGTTAAGAGTTAAGACTAGTTTTCGTATTTCGTGTGTTCTAGAAGTTTCTCTCTGCAAATGCATTCCTCAGTATTTACTTACTCTCTCATGCTAAAATATACACATTGATATCACAGTATCAGTCTGAATGTGACTGGTTTTCTGGTGACCAGAATGAATAAAATACTGATCCTGCTCATGAGAAGGTTAAGAAAGAGGCATAAATGAAAACAGATGGACTCAACTGATATTACAGATGCAATGATGTATGTACCAGGGGAAAGTGTCACAAACCAAAGAAATATTTTGTTTTGCACTCTGAGGTTTCATTGAGGACATAAAAGTTTTAAACTCACAATAAATTTCTTTTGAAAAATAAAGGGCATCAGCTTTTAAAAATTCATGGGGAGAAAAAACCCAGCAACCTCAGGCAATAGCGAAAGGCACAGTATGCTAGGAAAGCTTTTGAGCTCTAAAAGGAAAAGGTATAGGAAGGTAGCCAGTGGCATATGATGGAATAATAGAGTGTTTTCCTTCAAAGCACTATTTTAAAAATGTACTTAATACATTTCCAATATATGTACACATCATCGGTGGGTATTAATGGCAACCTACATTGTTAATGATTACTACTGTATTTTTTGGCAGCACTGGGAATTAAGAATTCAATCCATGGCCTTTTTACTGAGCGACATCCTTAGGCCTTTTTATTTTGAGACAGGATCTCATTAAATCACTAAGTTGCACAAGCTGGGCTAGAACTTGCAATCTTCCTGCCTCAGCCTCCCAGAGTGGTAGGATTATAAACATGTGGCATCATGCCTGGCTTCCGTCATTACTACTCTTATACAGTTCACTGTGATACAGAATTTTACCACATAACGTGTATTTGACTTATGTTTCTTTATGATTTTCATATTCCTTAAGCAGCAGACCTGAAGAGGGGTATGTATCACAGTGAACTGTACAAGACAATATATTGGCAGGGAAGAAAATTCTAGGTTTCCATTCAAGTGTGGTAATCAGCCAGGTGTGGTGGCACATGCCTGTAATCCCTGCACTCGGGAGGCTGAGGCAGGAGGCAATGCTCTTATTAAAGACTGGAGAAAGTTTAAGGTGTGTTAGGTTAAAAAAAGACCGTTGAGAGTTGCCTCTAGATTATGGGTAATCCACTAATGTGAGTTGACAGACTAACTGGTTCTTACATGACGAAGTGTGACAAAAACTGGTCAGAAATTGGTGGAGTGGAAAAAAAGAGAGGCATAACTTTGCTTTATCTATATAGGCAAGTGTGCATGTGCTGGGATTAGAAAATGGAAAGGGGAAATAGAAGAAATAATAGGCTGGACAAAAAGAGGTAATGTGGCAAACCTTGAAATATACTTGAAGTGCCTATAGAACGCAGAGGTGGTGCTAACTACTGGATGTTTAATAAATAGTTTTGACATTCTGTCAAGAATGGATAGAGGTATCTGAGAGTCACTGCCATCACAGAGGTGTAGCCCTCACAGTGCATCTGGTTATACAGACAAAAAAGAAGCAGTGCAGAGAGGAGATCCATGTGTGTAAGTACTACCTGCTAACTGCTTATGCCACTGGAGCTCCAGAGACCTGATTAATGGATGGGAAAACCATTATTTAAAAGGTTAGGAGATGAGGAATTTTCTGAAAGAAAAATAAAAAGAGGACGAAGTACCACCTTGACTCAAGAGTAGACTAGTATGTGCATCTCTTCCTGCACACAAAAATCAGAAGAAATCTAGGCACAGTAGTATAGAACTTCTGTACAATGTAAGCACTTTGCTTGAGGCAGATGCATGAGAATTGTTCCTGGGCAATTTAGTGAGAACCTGTCTCAAAATAAAAAGGACCTGTCTCAAACTAAAATGTTCAATGTGAAGGCCACAGTACCTACTGCCTAGCAGTCAGTACAAAAACAAACAAACAAAAAGAGAAGACACAAACCTACAGGAACGTTGGAATACTAGAAGGGTTTTTACTGGCATCCCATGATTTGTAGGAACTGGTGGCAGACATGGATTGTATAGATGGATCAGAGAGGAAGAACACAAAACCTCCGTTTTCTGTACAAGATCACAATCAAATCTCTATTCCCCAAACCTCACAAAGTAGGACAGCTTCCCACAAACTAATAATGTGATCCACAAATTCCACTGCCCATCATATGGTTGCTAAATTTAAATTAGGGGAGATGATCAAGGCTTTTCAGTGTGTGTTCTTTGACTACTTATAACTTAGATTTTAAATCAGTGTGAAACAAGATAGATTCATTCAAGTAATATATTTCCATTTAAGTCAAGAAAATATTTTCTGTTCCAGAAGTGCACTGCGAAAGAAGATGATAAATATACCCAATCAATATGTGAACACTGGTTATGAGTAGAAGGTTTACGTTTCCCTGGGTGGAAGACAGAAACTGGGAACAGGGTAGGGTGCCAAAGTTAGGAAGAAACAGCCCTTAAATACTGTACCTCTTGCCACTTGCTTGCTTCACTCTAATCTGAGCCGTGACCAGAGACCGTTTTATGAAAGTAAATCCCAGTAATGAAATTTAAGCAATACTGCTAAACAAATGTTCATATTCCCTGAAAAAAAAAGAGAGGAAACATCTCACCTTAGACATGGCTTGGAGTTTTATAAGAGATGAACCTTCTATTTTGAGTTCTTTTTTTGGAAAAGGGAAGAGTCCTACAAAGACAAAGATAGAGGTATAAACCATGTGAGAACATATTTGACTTAGGTCTCTTAGAATAACTTAGTTAAACCTGCATTAATTTTCACTGTTTCAGGATTTGCTTGTCTGTGTACCCTTGAGAAATCTAGGAAGTTAGTGCACCAATGGACAAATCTTGCTTTCATCACCACCAGAAACCTAGTCTCTTTCTCAGGAAGAATGGATGCTTGGGAACCTGTTGTAGCTTGCCTTTTCCACGGGGCACAGCTTTCTTGTATATTTCCAAATTGTTCTTCATGGTCTTTCTATAAACTTATACTGTCACCAGCAGTATATGAGAATAACGTCCCATACCCCGACAAAATCAGTTGAGAACTTTTTATCTTTGCCTCTCAGATCAGTATGGCAGCTCTAATGTATTCATATCTTATTCTGAGTAAGAATTCTTTTAAAATGTTTAAAGATAGTACATGGTGGCATAGCAGCTCATGCCTACAGCACCGGCTATCAGGAGACAGGAGAACTGCAAATGTGAGGCCAGCCTGGGCAACTTGAAAAAAAATAAATTATAAAAAGGGCTGCTGGGGATCATCTTGGCACTAAATTCAGTCTCCAGTACTGAACAAATGTTAAAGATATTTTTCTTTATTTTCAGTAACAGCATCTCTTTATACTGTTTTATCTTCTAATGGGTTTTTGTTTCCTAATTAGTTCATATTATCTTTTGTTTGTTTTGTTTGTGATGCTAAGGATCAAACCCAAGACCTTATGCATGCTAGGCAAGGAGTCTACCATGATTTATATCCCCAGCCACTATGTTATATTTTTTTTAATTTAGGAAATCCATCCTTTATTCATTCAAAGTTGCAAATAATTTTTCTTAGTTTCTCATATAATTATGAAAGTACCTTTGTCTTGTGAAGACTTTGTCCACCTTTTAGGTTTTGTCTAGCAATACCACATATTGTATTGTGCACATTTCCTCAACTGATAGGAAATGCCATCTTTACCAATATATTAGTATCCCTTTACGCTAGCTTTGAATTCACTAGATAGCCCAGGCTGGCCTTGAAGTGATCCTTCTGCCTCAGCTTCCCGAATGCTGGGATCACAGGCATGTGCCACCATGCCTGACTTACTCCAGCCTTGATTTTAATTTTAATTTTTTATTTTGAGACAGAATCTGACTAAATCACTAAGTTGCTCAGGCTGGGCTTAAAGCTGCGATATTTCCGCCTCAGTTCCCAAGGTGCTGAAGTTACAGGAACATGCCACTAAGCCATGCTATGACTGTATCTGCTAAATTGCTACCTAGTTAAAATTTTTGGAGGCAGACTTAATGGGCATTGATTGTCAAATATTACACAACTAGACTTGGTCATACAGAGTTCCTCAACCATTTAAATATTTAGGTTCCCATGACCACAAAACCATCAAAAATAACAGTAAGATATAAACACATGCACAGTGATAATCAAAGATCCTTTAGAAAACCACCAATCCACAGCCCTCCGCTTGTCCTTCATAACCACATATAGCACATTATACAGTGCCAGGCAGTCACAGTTACAAATTACTTTCATTTCTCTATATACACTTCAAAAACGATCCAGATCTAATTTAAAAACAGATGCAAGCTGGGCACACCTATAATTTTAGCACCCTGGAAGACTTAGGAAAATCGCCAAGTTTGACCAGTGCCTGGGCAATTCTGCGATGTAGTGAGATCCTGACTCAGATTTTTCTTTTTTCCCCTGGTGCTAGGGATCTAAGAATAAAAAAATTTTTAAAAAAATTTTTAAAGGAGGTAACTCAGTGAAAAGGTCTTGGGTTTCAACTCCCAGTAAACAAACAACAACAAAAAAATTGATACAGGGAAAACCCCACGCAGCAACACGACCTTTCACACGAATCGATGCCGCATCCCCAAGAGTACTCACCCAAAACACAGTGGGTTGGGCACAGGGAATATATATGTGCAGTACCCGCTATAGGTAGGGGGCCTACCCGCTTCTCCCCTCTCACCCCCCGCGACAGCGGTTCTCGGGGTCAAACAGGCAAAATCCCCCTTGCACGGCTCGCTCCAGGTCACAAGGTGCGCATCCTCAGGGTCACGCCCACGGACCACGCCCGAGGCCCAGCTCCTACTGATCTGAGAGTCTGAAATTAGCAGAATTACCAGGCCTGGCTCCGATTCCGGATTTCTCCCGGGTGTCCCCACCGGCTTCCGCTCGCCCAGTCTGCTCTCTGGGGCAGAAGCTCCCAGACGACTCTTCAGGCTTCTCAGAGCCCCTAAAACCTGCCAGCCTCATCCCCGGCCCGGGCTGTCTTCTGCGCCTGCGCACACTCGGGGTGGGCTCCCGCTCCCAGGAGTCTCCGCGGCGGCCCCTTGGGAGCTGCGCGGTGCTCCTAGCTGTCCTGCTCCTCGGTCACATCAATGTCTGCGCGGCTTCTGCTTCGAGTACTTTTATCCCGGGTCCCCAGGCCTGCCAGTGAATTTAGGCTTCTGGATCGTTTTCCTCTGGCTTTAGGCCAGCGTTTTCTGAATGGTCAGGTGAGGTTTCCCGACCCCGGGTGTGAGAAGAGTTCCCGGGGCGCACAGTAGCCTCATACCGGTGCGAGAGTCCCCTGCGTTTGCGTGCTCTTGTCCTGCGTGCGGTTGTGTGACCGCGTCGGTGTTGGCTGTGATCGTCAACGTGTGCGTGGGTGGAGAGGGCCTGACTGCTTGCGATTGGACTCCTGCGACTGAGTGGGGACGGGGTCGTTTGCTGGACCACGGTTAGCGGCCACTGTGAGATGAGGCTGAGACACGGATAATCGGTCCAGTGTAGCAACCCCCCCCCCGCAACCACCCAGGGGCGTTCTACCCCTGAGCTACATCCCCGCGCTTTTTATTTTTTTATATTGAGACGGAGTCTCGCTAATTTGATCACCTCTTCCTTGCCTCAGCCTTCCTCGGTGTTGGGATTACAGGTGTGTGCCACTATGCCCAGTTTAGACTAGGGTTTTTTTTTTTTTTTTTTTTTTTTTTGAGGAGGGTAGAATTTCATTTTAGCAGTGCTAGAGTTGAAGATTATGTGGACACGATTCCCACATGACTGTGGAAGACGGAGGCTTCTGTTCTAACGCATGGCCTCTGTTACTTTCATCAGTGCACATTATCTGTTGTCCAACCTAATGCAGTATAGCATATCCTCTGGCCAATTGTAAATTCCATGGTTTCTCCTAATTTGTTACACTGAGATTTCTTTTTTTTTTCTTTTTGAGACAGGGTCTCGCCATGCAGTTCACTCTGGCCTTGAGCTCACTTTATAGCTCAGGCTGGTCTCGAACTCATGTTGATCCTCCTGCCTCAGCCTCCCGAGTGCTGGCATTTCCCCTTATAGCCACACTGTGTAGCATTTAGTGAAATGACTTTGGAAGGGGAAGTTGGATATTTGAGACCTAAAATGAAAGGTTCTCACTATATAACCATAGTCTTGCATTTGGTATGGAAAATTTGGAGCTGCAGTTGTCCTAAAGCAGAGACCTGGGAAGACAGGATATTGAGGCTCCAAGAACAGAATTCCTTCCTCCGGTGATCCCTTTTAGAAGCTCTATTGCGGCAGTTTGCATATTGCAGAGCCTCAGCATTTTCACAGCTCTGTCTATAGGAAACTAGCGAACATAGAAACTAACGTCAGTGCCAGGCTTTAGTGAACTTGATGTTTCTTTATGACACAAGGAAAGGTCAATGGTATTCCACTCCCATACTTCCATCTAGGTACGTGTAATGTGGGTGATGGAGGCTTGTTTGCGGTGAAGATAGTATATTTAGTCTGCCTCCATGCTGTTTCATGATACACACCCACCTTTGAGATAGGGTCTCACTATGTAGTTCAGGCTGTCCTTGAACTCACTATGTAGCCCAGGCTGGCCTCCAACTTTCAGTGATTCATACCTGGGCAGGAATGTATCAACTATGAAGATGGATATTTCTAGTATACCATCAAACACCCTTTCTAGAGTTAATTTTTATATAACCACTTAGCAGTACATTCATTTGCCCCCAGACTCTTTTTCTCTAAGCATTCTCATAGAAATAATTCTTTACATGATGATTTGTTGAGGAGATCAGTGCTTAAGTAAAGTCACACATCTGATACTTGAGATCTTCAGAGGCATGAGTAGAAAAATAGCAAAATAGGAGATGGTTTGGTTGGTTTTAGTTAAGTTTTGGATTTTGTCAGTAAAAATTGTGGAAGTTTATTCTCTCACTATGTAAACTATCCTTGATTTTGCTTCTTGGTCTACAATGCCTAAAACAGTTACTATGCTATAGTATAAAAATTATTGGTTAACTTGTCAGGCTAGACCCTGAGTAGTGATCGAGACCACCAGGACAGGCAAGATTGAAGCAAACAGTGACATCTTTATTTCAGGCTGGATGCAGCCTGGGTCAAGGGTGAGAAAGCCTTGACCAAAGCCTTGAACAAAGGGGGCCTACTTTATAGACTATTTTAGGTATGGGAAGGGGAAATTGCACTGAGGAAGGTGGAAAATTTATGTTTCTCAGGGGTGATTGGTGGGCCTGGTGCCTGTAGGGGAGGGAAGTGCAGGAGGATATCGGCATGTTGCTGATTTACAGCGTGGCATTCTGTAGACTCATGAGGTTTCCTGTAAGCCTGAGAACTAGGCCTGGGAACTATCCTGATAAAGATTTACTTTCGTCTCTCGAGCTGCGTGAGGGGCTTTCTGGTTGAACAGACTGTCTGTTGAAGTTTTTCTCTTCAAGCTGGGCGGGGTATAATGTGAGGGACCTAAGTATTACATAATAACCTCATATCTAGCAACCTAATTTTAGTTAAAAAATCTAGCATTTGTTTTATAGCTCCTTTTAGGATTTTGTAAGCATGTTACTTACAAAAACAGGAGATTTTCTTATTTGCCAGTGTTTATATTCACTTGTTTGTATTGCCTTATTATAATTACCGGGAATTCCAAAGCAATGTTGAATGGAAACAGTGTTAATAGACTGCGGTTGCTTTCAGAGGGGGCAGCACATGTATTGGCTGTAGGGGTAAAAGAAAACCATTCTTTATACTGTGTGTGTGTACAGTTACAGATATGCAATATGTCTGTGGTATTAACATTTCTGCGGACACAAAGATCAGTTGCTTTCCAGCTCTACAAAGACTTTAAAGATGTATGGAAGTTTATATTATGTTTCAGCAGTCCCACAGTGGGGTGGTCATTGATATAAAAGAATGATGGCTTTCTATCACGTTTCTGAATACAATGAAAGCCAGCTCCTGTTTTTAGAAACCCAGTTCAGGAACAATGTGCAACAGATTTTTTTAAAAGGTGAGACAAAAGTAAAGCTGTAGTCAACTACAAAGAAGTATTAATAATTTCCACAAAAGTTTCAAGTTGCCAATTTATATATATATATATATATATATATATATATATATATATATTTTTTTTTTTTTTTTTTTTTTTTTTTTTTGGTACCGGGAACCGAAATCACGACCTTGCGCTTGCCAGGCAGGCGCTTTTGCCGCTGAGCTAAATCCCCAGCCCCGCCAATCTATAAATAAAGACCAAAAATGCATTTTTAAATATTTATTTATTTATTTGTGCTGGGAATTGAATTCAGCGCCTTGCACTTACCAGGTAGGTGCTACACTGCTGAGCTATATCCCTGGCCTCCATTTTCATTTTAAAATCCAGCTTTCTCTTGAAATATGAGCAAATTGCTTCACCTTGGTGTTTATGGAAAACTATCAGAAATACATACTAGAAGATATTGAATCCTCATGAAATTAACTGTACTGTACTTTCATCTAAAAATTTTCTCTTGATTTTCAACTTTACTGCATATACTCCCTGTTATAGTTTGGGGTTTTGCAAGGGGAACTAATACAGGACACATATTTTATAAGATTATTTATAATAGTCACCCAAAGAATCATATACAAGAGAGTACAGGAAATCTCTCCACACACTGAAGACCAAAGAATCCAGCCGAGAGCCTGGATCCCATGGTAATGTCCTACATGAGTTCAGCTGCAGACCTACAGCCCCTAACAGTGCCTCCCATGAGTCCAGCTGGAGGCCTAGAGCCCATGACAATGTTTCATGCAGGCCCGTTTTATGGATCTGTGCTGAGAAGGCCCAAAAGTCAGTGGTGGACACTAGAAAGTCTATGCCAGTAAGATGAAGGATCTGTGCTAGCACGCTGAGGGATCTGAACTGGAGCCAGGAAGCAACGGTCCAAATAAGAACCAGAGCTCCCCCAAAAAGTACTACAGTCATCTTCAGTGACAGTGAGGTCCTGAGCTCCTCTGATGATGAGGAAAACTGAGTTCCCATCAGGAAAGCCAACATGACAAGCTTCTCAAGGAGACCAAGCAGTGCACCATCTTCCCTTCCGGAGCCAGGAAGTGATGTTCAAGGTGAGGACCAGAGCTCCCCCAAAGTGAACTGAAGCCATTCTCAGTGACAGCAAGGTCCTGGATAGTGAGAACAGTGGAGTTCATCAAGCCAGCATGACAAGCTCCTCCAAGAGAACCAACAGCTCCTTACAGTTTCTAATAGTATCCAACAGCTTCTACCCGCTTCCAACAGCCTCTCTTCTTCTCCGGTTCTGCCTGTTATGCTGCTGGCAGCAATCCTCAGGTGGGCCTCCCACACCCAGCACCACGCTGATTCAGTCCAGCTGGGTGTTACAAGTTGACTACCAGTTGTCAATATGTGACAGTTCCCCACTATAAAGACCTTTTTTTTCTTCCAATCAGATTTTACTGGTACACTTTATACATAATGATCACATTCATCATAGAGAATTTGTACCTGTACATGATATCTTGTTTTTTTGTCTTACCTATTCCCCTACCTCCCTTCAACCCTGCTTCCCTTCCTCATTTAGAAAAGCTGTTTCCACTTTTTCCTTTTCTCTTTCTTTTCTTTTCCCCTCCTCCTCTTTTGTTCCCTTCCCCATTTGAACATTGTCTTCCTATTTTGCAATACTTATACATTTTGGTCCTTAATTACTCTTTCAGTTTCTCACACAGAGAAACAAAGTAGTACTTATACTGGTGTCTGATTTATTTTACTTAAGTGTATAGTCTCAAGGTGCATCCATTTACCTAGAAATGTCTTAAGCTTATCCTTCTTTATGACCGAGTAGTACTCTCTAAAAACACACACATCTTCTTTATCCATTCACCAGTTGATGGGCATTTGGGCTGTTTTCAAGATTTGGTTATTACAAACTGTGCCCTATAAACATGGTTTTATTGCATACTTTTTAAGGAAAGTAACTAGGTTAGGTTGTTGAAGTAGTTACTATTTAACCTGAGCACTTTTTAAAGTTACTCTCTATAATTTGATGAAGTCTACAATAAAAATAGTTTGTGTTATGTATCCAGGGCTGGAGATAAGAGCACAATGGTAGAGCAAGTGCTTGTAGTACTTGCTACAATGGTAGCTTGTGCAAACACCCTGGGTTGGATTTCCAATAAACTTTTAAAAGCTTAACTTGGAATTAGTGGAAACTGTTATTTTGGTAACCAACATATTTAAACCTGGAGAGCATAATGCATGCTGGGGTCCACAAACAGATCCCTTACTTTTCCACTGTAAATTTTTACTTTAGTATAACAGAAGCCAGCTGTGCATCTCAGTACCTTTGCTTGAGGGATATAGGAAGCAATCTTTGTGTTTACCCACTTGGTATGATGAAAGGCAAGGTGTGTGCACATGTGCAAAAGTGTCAAGCCAGAATTTTCACTAACATCATGCTCTAACAGGCTTTGCATGTTTACCTGAACATCACAGAGGGTATAATACACCCATACCACTGTAGGTTTTGTCTTAACAAAAGTTTCCTCGATTTTTCTGTTAGAAGTAGCACAGTTGTTTTGGAGGAGGTAAAAAAAATGATCAGATTACTCACACATGGATGATGAAGATGATCCATTATGGTAAAATATATGTTTTCATAACAGAGAGTGGTGTGGGTGTATGATGATGAAGGTGATGATGGCTTTGACGTTGGCCATATGAGCTAAAGTTCCTGTGACAGTGAAATGGAGGAAGAATCAACAGATACAGATATAGGACATGCAGACCTTTTTACTTCAGATGATGAAGAAAACAGCAATATGAGTACATATTTGGTTGAAATGTAAAATGACCATGCAAGGAAATGCAACAATCCAATCTTAGAACTAGGTCTGAAAATATGGTGAGGCTTTTGGCAGGGGTAAAACATATTGGACAGAATGCCAATACCTCCATTCAATGTTTGAAATTGTAACAGACAAAATACTAAAATATGCTGTGAAATACACAAAGGGTGAAGTACAAGTAAAATATTCTGTATGCACCAATGGCCATTTAAAAAAATGTATTTATTATACACCTCATTAGCTATTATAGCTTGTGTTGAGAAGTCCCCACAAAGCCTCATGCAGTTATAGGTAGGGCTTTGCAGAGGATGTAGAATCTGGAGTGTGACTGATTCATGGTACAATGGTGGGATTAAGGGTGCTAGGATTAGGAGTGGGTGATTACTAAATCAGTACACTGATTGGTTTGGCACAGCCCTAATCCCAGCAGCCTAGGTAAGAGTATAAAAGGGGCAGAAAGATGCTGTTAAGGTCCCTTACTGCATTGCTACCTTCTGCCTGCCATGACTATTTTTCTTCTGTGAGGCCACACCATCCTGCCTTGGAGCCAGCTAATTATGGACTAAAACCTCTGCAAACTGTGAGCCAAATAAACCTTTTCTCCTTTAGCTTTGGGCATTGGGTATTTTGTCTTAGCAATGAGAGAAAAGTAATTAAGACAGTTTCTGACACTGGATGTGTGTTTTCCCTATACACCAGCCAAGGAGTAACTCTAGCAGTGGACATTAGCTGGTATCTTCTAATTCAAGAGGTAGCGTCAGATCCCATAGCTTGAGGGCTCAGTCCAAAAGACCCTCTCCTGTGTGCCAATTGCAAGAACAGCTTATTTTCTCTGTGCTTCTGTCAGGCAGTAAATCAGGGTTACCACAATCCCTTCCTCAGGTTCGATGAATATGCCAGAGTGGAGCTCACAGAACTTGGAAAAACATGTTTATTGGTTTCTTTTAAAGGATATTCCAATGGACACAGATAAAGAGATGTGTGTAAGGTTAGGAATGGGGAGGGCACACATAACTTCCATATTCTCTATGGGCATACTGCTCTCCAGGAACCTCTGTTTAGCAGTTTGGACCCTCTCCAAACCTTGTCTTTTTGGGGTTTAAATTGAGACTTCATTACATAGCCATGACTGATGTAACCCGTGACCACCTGTGGTCAACTTAACCCTCATGTCCCTACACACACAGCAGATCTGAAAGTCCCAACCATAATCTTAACCTCTTTCTCAGTTGAACAACTCCTATCTTGAAGCTACCTCATGACTGTCAGCCATCAATTGATTAGCATACAGAAAGACAGCACTTTGGAGAGTCTAAGGATGTTAGGAGTTGTATGACAGGAAACAGGAGGAAATATATTTCACAGTGTCATAACAGAAACAGTGCTGACTACTCAGTCATCTGGAATAGATACATTAAACCCTATTAGATATGGCCAAATTGTTTTTCAATTTATACTTCTGTTTTGATCAACCAGGGTAATATGCCCACTCATGTTTGTTTACCATGAATTTAATCTCTACATGTTCTTTCACTTTTACCCTTTTTAAGAATAGAGTTGCAAGGTTAATGGAATAAATTGTCTGTACTCTGATTCTTTGCTACATAGGATATAGTTATTTCCTTCCAGATAGAATTCCAGGTAAATAGAATTTAGTTTTAATATCTTAGAACCTCGGATTTCTTTGGGTTTATTTAGGTGTTTGAATCTCGAAGGCACCAAACTTGAAAGCTTTCAGTCATCATTTCTTCAATTTATTTTTCAATTACATTATTTTTTCTCTGCTTCTGGAGATCTAATGAAACTAATTTTAGATCTTACTCCTCCCATCCCCAGTTCCATAAAACTCTATCCAAATTTTTAAAAATTCTTTTGTTCAGAAGTTGGGAAGGCGTTGGCGGTGGCTTTGGCCCAGCTGTTTGAGATGGCCTGGCAGGGCGCACCCCATGCGGAGCCCAGTCTAGCAGAGCCCAGTCTAGCAGAGCCACATCCCAGGGGTCACGTCAGTGCAAGCTGTGTGCGCTGATGGAGGGCAGTAGTCCCGACTGCGCAAAGCGGAAGTACAAGCACCTGCAATGCTGCTGGAGGTGACTAAGAAGGGGATCCTTCCAGGGTATCTTCAGCTCTGCAAGCCTTTGCATATTTACTTGAAGCTGGATTTGCTTCACACATTTTGATGACAATGAAATGGAATAGCAAAGGAGAGAATCTGTCTTACTTTAAACTACACGTTAAAGTTTTCCAAAACATAAAAACAGTGCTACTCTTTTCACCAATTTTCTGAGTAAAATAGACATTTTCATTTTTAAAAATGTCATTACTGGGGGCAGTGGTGCACCCCTGCAATACCAGCACTCTGGGAGGCCATAGGAGGATGACAAGTTGGAGTCCAGTCTACACAAATAAGCAAGTTCCTGTCTCAAAATATAAAATAAAAAAGAGTGGGGCTGGGGATTTAGCTCAGCGGCAAAGCGCCTGCCTGGCAAGCGCAAGGTCGTGAGTTCGGTTCCCGGTACCGGAGAAAAACCAAAACCAAAACCAAAAAAAAAAAAAAAAAAAAAGAGCTTGGGATATAACTCAGAATGAAGGTCCTGAGTTCAATCCCCAGTACAAATTTTATGTAGCTATAGGTATATGCTAACAAGTTTAAGTGAATCAATATTTAAAAATTTCTCAGCTTTGTCATATGACAGATAACAACAGAAATGCAGTCAGCCAGATTAGGACCAAGGACCATACCCAGACTGAGGCTCCGCCCTTCCAGACCTGAGTGGTGCGAATACTCAGCCAGCCCAGGCTCCAAGTTCTCCCTACGGGCTTCCCAGGGTTGAACACCATTACGCTTCTCAACCCACCCAGACTTCCGGTTCCTTTTCCGGACTCCCCCAGGCTGGGGTCTGAGTTTCTTAGTCGCCGTATCCGGAATTCCCTTTCTTTCCCTCAGTCCTTTCAGGTCTGCGTTTTCAGTGCTCTACCAGGTGGGGGGCCAAAGGGGTGAACTAGGTTTTCGGTCGCTTCTTCCGCCAGTCCGGCATGGCCTTCCGGCTCCCTCTTCCGCCCTCACGGGCAGGGGCTTCCGATTACTTGCAGGCCTGGTTTTCAACCTTCTCAACCTTACTTTGCTCGCTTTGGCTCACAATCCGCAATCTCCGCACCCGACAAGTCGTAAGTGTTCCTCTGCTTGGTGCAGAACGTGTGATCATGATACCTGGACATTTTCGGAGCTGGACTACGTTTCCTACAAGGCCCAGGGCCACGAATGAACTTCAAGTTTTGGTTCCCCTTCCAGGGTGGTGATGTGCTGCGGTTGGTAAGTTAAGGTGATCCAGGTCAGGCTGCGTGAAGGACTCGCGGTTAGAGGTCCCAGGCTCTCGCGGCGCTGATAGGCAATGCGGAAATTTGTGCCTCATGCCTCTGCATGCATGAGCTGCGGACGACGATGGTTGTTAGTGTTGGTTGTGAGAGCGTTGTTCCGGAATGTACGTACTGTATGTACGAGGTGGTGGGAAAGGCTTAATGTGTGTCTTGACAGGAGTCCCCTGGGGCTTTTAGGGCTTTTGAATAGGGGTGGAGCCTATTGTGACCCTGGTATACAGTACATTGATGTGTTTTGACACTGACCGACTGACCACCCACACTTTTCAATGCGTGTGTAACCTCATTTCCCCAAGTTTGTTCTGTGTATATCTCATGATATACAATATTTACATGTATATAGTACCTCTCTATATAAAACTTAAGATATGTTCTTCTTTAAGAACATATCCCTGCTTGTGAAGGCTGGTTACTATTGAAGTACTCCTACACCTAATTATGCTGTATTGTTTTCTGGGCACTTTGTCCTTAGTATCCAGCCTAGAGCATTAACGGAAATGCCTATTAGGCCCAACTGTGGATTCCATGTTTTCTTAGAACATATTTCCCTGGATTCTTCTGTCCTCACATCTGATAGCCAATGGGATCTTGCTATGGAGAAATAGTGATCAGCTAGGAAGTCATGAAGCCCAGTGTGGTGCCTATAATCCCAACACTCTAGGAGGCTGAGGCATGAGGATTGCAAATCTGAGCCCTGCCCAGGCAATTTAGCATGTACATCTTATCAAAAACACCTTTTGAAGTATATTAGCGTAATTAAAGTGAGATACAGAAATGTTAACTCCCGTGTAACTTTCTATTTATCCCTTTTGTAGTAATACTGTAATTCATATTACATCTAAATGTTTCAAAGAGCTGTTCACCATTGTAATTTTTATTGTATATAAATCCATGTTTTTATTGAAAGCTGTATGAAAAAAATGTAATTTTCATATTACTGTTCTCATTTTTGGTCCTCTTCATTTGATCCTGTGAATCTGAGTTACCAACTGAATTCATTTCCTTACCCCAATAAGCTTTGCTTCCATTTACCCCTTTTGTTGTTGGCAAATAGATTACATGTCAGTATGTCATAGGTCCAAATGTTACATACACACTGTTCCAAAATACTCATTTTTAAAGTAGCTGTGGAAAAAGACACTTATACCATGTGAGTTTTTTGTTGTTGCTGGTTTTGTTTGTCTTGTGCTGGCGATTGAACCTAGAATCCATGTAGATAAAGCATGTGCTCTACCAGGGGTAGTATGGGACCCACATCCCCAACCCCTATAAATGCTTCTAATGGCACATCTATCCAGCTTGTTCATTTAGATTTCTGGATGTATACATTAATATTTTTTCAATAAATTTGGGCATTTTTGCCCACTATTCCTTTGAAACTTTTTATTGCTTTTTCTTCCTCTTCTGGTATTACTATTACACATATTGTGGTGTGCTCAATGATGTTGCATGTTTTTCTGAGGTTGTTGTTTTTCCACTTTTTCTTTGTTCTTTTTATAACATCTGTATAATCCATCTCCCAGGTTGCTGATTTTTCTGCCAGTTTGTATCTACTGTTGAGTTCCTTCAGGGAAACCTTCATCTCAGTTACATATTTTAATTCCAAAATTTCAAGATGGTTATTTTAACTGATTGTTTTTTGCAGTATCAGGGATCAAACCCTAGGCTGCATCCTGCAGCCTTTGACTACTTTGCTCTTTGCCTGTCAAGTCTGGTCACTTTCACAAGTCGTTTCTGTTGCCTGCTTTATTTTCCAGTACTTTCCTGTTTCTTTGTCTTCCAATTTTTTTGGTAGAAAGTGGGGGTTTTTGATAATTATTGCAACTCTGGTACTTTTGTTCCCATCCCTTTACCCAAAGAATGGTTACTTTGACTGGGTTCTTGTTTAGTGTATCTTGGCTGTATATTTTAGTGAAGTCTATACCCACCATAGTGCAAAACTTCTGATGCTATCCCTGAGGGAGTGTATCATGGCCGTTACTAAGTCACCCTCAGATGAATTTGTTTTGGACAGGGCTGTCTTTCTTCTCCCTGAACACACTCAGCTGTTAAACTCCACCAATTGTGACTCACAGCATTATAGTTTTTAGTAGTGTCCAGGTGCATGTACTGTTTCACATTCTAATGCAAATTGAAGTGATACTTCCTAAGGTCAGTGTTTCAGGCTTGTTCTCATAGTAGAAAATGTCTTCCTAGGTGTTCCGGTTTTGGGCAAACTAGCCAGCCTGTAATGTAGGATACATGTATAACTCCAATTAATCAGTCTAAATTTTCTTTCACCCAAGTTTTCACTATTTTTGATAGTATTCTTAGACTTAAAGCTCTCCACATTCTGTTGCAAGTGAAGTCATTTGAGCTTTCTGTTTCTGTACAAATTTCTCAACTACAGCTTTTGTGTAGAGCAGGGACAATGGCATGCACTTTTCTGAGTGATTCTCCTGCTCTGAGAACCCAGTGCTTGGTAGATGGTGGATTCCAGCCCTCTAGATCTTGCCTGTCTTGGAATGCAACATGCAACTCCTGCTCAGTGAGCCAAGGCAAAGCAACTGGAACTGTAGCATTCTCAGAAATTCTGCACCGATGTAAAGCCTACATTTTGTGTATGGAGGCTGTGCAGAAGGGAACCCCCACTCCATCCCTTGGCTGCACAACCCAGGAAACCAGGGAAGGATGAGAAATCATGATGTTCCACCCACTGTAGGAAGAAAACCAGGTGATTAGGAGCAGGGGTTCAGAAGCAGTGAGGAAATCCGTGTCCTTGGCTGTATCAGTCTAGACTATAGTCTTTTTCTCAGTAAGGTCAGATGGACAAAGGAGAGCATAAGTTTGGTTCATACAGTGTAGACTTTATAATGTTTTATTGGCTGTATGTTCCTAGGGCCATTTCTGGAGACCTTAATTTTTTTGTTATAATTTTTTATTAGTTTCACTGTGGAGCATGTCCATGGACCTCCTTACACTGTTTTGCCAGAGTGGAATTTCCCAACCAATTAATTCTTAACAGTTATAATCATGGACCATGTATTTTTTCTATTTTTTTTCTAAATATTTCCTTTTTCTGAATGTTCCTATACAATTCTAATAAACCCATACTCATTCTTTTTTCATTTTCTAGTGAGAGCTAGAGTCAAATAGGAAACTATCCCTTCTGTGTGTGTGTCTTCTCCAAATAATAGTCAATATTCAGTACTCAATAATAATTAAAATATTCAGTACTCCTATATTTTGTCAAGATTAAATGGAATAGGAATGGAAGCCCTATATTTTTTCCTGTCATATTCTGGTAAGATTTTTCTTTTCTTTTTTTTCTGGTACTAGAAATCGAACTCACGACCTTGCACTTGCCGGGCAGGCGCTGTGCCACTGAGCTAAATCTCCAGCCCCGCTCCTGTCATATTCTGATGTAGAGAATAAGAGCAGATGGATCTATTTAATGCCATATGGTTAAACTCTGGGATTCTCCATAGACCTGAGCTGACCTGCCTCAATTCATACAAAATGATTCTAGGCTCCCAGCATTTGAGAAGACTTTGTCAAAGATTTATGACTTAAGTGTAAGGTGGATATGTTTTCAACAAATAGACTACTCCATAACCACAAAAAGTATTTACTAAATACTGTCATCAGAAGTAGTAATTCTCACTTAAAATGTAAAATGATACACAGTGATAAACTTGGCTACAAGAAATTTTAAAATTTTGTTCATACTCTGTGTTTTAAGAGATATTTTTCTTGAACAGGGCAATGAGGGTATAGAAAGCTTTATTAATAATTGATGAGGCAGCATATAGCACGTGCTGCACTACTTCTTTTAATTTGTGAGCAGATTATTAATTTCCATCTTGGGCTAGTTACACAGTGTTATAGTACACAGGAAGAGTTCTCCAAAATGAGTGGATTCCTTTCTCTTTTTTTCAGGATTAGGGTTTAAACTCAGGCCCTTGTCACTGAGCAATATGCCTACTAGCCCTTTTTAAATTTTGAGACCAGGTGCTGCTTAATTACTAGGTTACCCAAGCTGGGCTTGAAATTGTGATCCTGTCTCAAGTCTCTGAGATTACTGCTTTTTGTTTTCCCCCCGTACCGGGAACCGAACTCATGACCTTGCACTTGAGATTACTGGATAAGCCACCATGCTTTACGATTCCTTAAAGACATATAGAGTCTAATTTGGCAGTCCTCATTTCCTTACTTCTCATGGCATAGGCTTCTATCTCCCAGGCTACTTGTTTATTTGTTCCCTCTTCATAATGCAATTTTAAAATTTATTTCTTCCTCAAAAATGTTTCCTCAACTCTACCTGTAATACCTGCAGTCTTACCTGAGTTTATTATTTCAGGAGTTGGTGACATTTGAGGATATAGTCATCAGCTTCTCTCAGGAAGGTTGGGAATATCTGGATTCTGCTCAGAGGAATTTATACTGGGATGTGATGATGGAGAACTACAGCAACTTGGTGTCACTGGGTAAATTTATGAGTGTACTATCTACACTTGTGCCAGTCTGGTCATAGTGGTGAACAAGAAGGAGCAAAAACTGACTCTGATCTCATGAATTTACATAGTGGTAGCTGACCTATGTAACAAATAAATAAAGAATAACTATGTATCTCTCAGTTGATCAATCAATAGCTAGGTATGTGTAAGGACAACAGGATACAATATATTCTTGTGTATAGTTGGAAAACATTTGTCCTTCAAGTTTTTTGTTTAGTTGTTTTGCTTCTTTGTCTTGGAAGTATGGGGGATTGGATAGTACCTACAGCTTTCCCAAGGAGCTATGTCCCCAGCCCTTCTTTGTACTTTTATTTGAGATAGGGTCTCGGTTAAGTTCCTAAGTTGCCCAGATTAGGTTCAAACTTACAATCCTTCAGCCTCAGCCTCCAGAGTGCTAAAAAGTCCTTGCAGATTTTAAGGAATAAGGAAATTAATGGTATAACGAAAGAAAAAATTATTAATACACAGTTGAACAATGGATATTACATGGGCAGGGAACCAGTTATTAGAATAGATATAAAAATGAACTGACTTTAGGGTTGAGAGTTAACTTCTAGACATGAACAATGAAAAGGAACTGGATACAATATATTGTATTGTATTGTATTGTACAGCTTATTTATGAAAAATGAAACATCCTGTGAGTAGCTCTAAATGAGATTAGATATAGGGGAGTTGACCAAGAAGTGAATGGTTAAATTGCACAGCAAAAGCACACAGGTTCTGTGAGAAGTAAATGGTTAAACAGCATGAAGTTCAGATTAGTGAAACGTTTTGTGTTTGACTGTTGTCCTTCACCTTTCCTCCAAGGAAAACTTCCTATCCTTGAGGCAGCTCCTTGCCCAAACTGCTTTTTTCACATACACTCATATTCTAAATAAAAGGGGGAAGAGTTCTTTTCTTGGGACTTCTCCTGCGAGTCTCCCTAATGTGGGCGCTCTTGGTTAAGATAGCCCCTCTGGGCCCTCTCAGTGACTGAACTGAGTCTTGTTTCTGAGTAATCCTTCATATTCTACACTGACATGGTTGCACAGTGCGATAATTTGAACACGAGGGAAAGTGGATAAAAATGAGCTCTTATGAGCAGCATCATTTATCTATGGGTAAGGGGTTTTTATTTCATAGGAAAAAAGAAAAAAAATGGGTTGGGGATATAACTCCGTACTAGAGTCACAGTCTAGCATGCATGATGCCCAGGGTTCATTTCTAGCACCACAAGATAAAAAAATAAAAAAATAATAAAATTATTACTATGTATGATCAGATTTTGATCTGCATTAGCCGTACCTCTACCAGACACTAATGTCCAGTTCTATATATACAGATTTTTAATTTAGCTTATCTTGATTTGTTTCAGAACCTCAGTATTTGTCAGTAAGCTTACAACATGATGGTCCATAACTAAGTTTCAAATCTACTGATTTGATAATGTTTTCCTTATTATAAATCTCAAAATCCTATGTTACATTGTTATTTCCTGAGCTATCTTTATCTTTCTCCAAATTTCATAACACTGTTTTAATCATGCAGTTAAGATAAATTACTTTGTTCTGCTTTTTGGTCTTTTTGAGACAGGGTCTCACTATGCAGTTCAGCCTAGCTTTGAACTCACTTATGTAGCCCAGGCTGGCCTTGAACTTGCAACAATCCTCCTGCCTCAGCCTCCCAAGTGCTGGGATTACAGGCGTGCACCACCAGGTCCAGCTGTTCTGCATTTTTATGACATGTGAAAAAAGAAATTATTTTTTCCTTCTTTTCAGATTTGGAGATGAGGTGTGAGACAGAGAGTTCATTTATAGGAAAGGGCATTACTGACAGTAGTGGTTCTCATTTGGAAGTAATGGAAAGCACCAGACTTGCTGACCTTGACAGCTCCATTTTCAGAAATGACTGGCAAAGCAAAAGCAAGATTGAAGTACATGGACTTGAAGGGGGATGTTTCAATCAAATAAAAATAATCTCAGACAAAGAACCCAATTATAAACATCATAAATGTGTCACATTACCATGGAGAATGGATGCCAGTAAGAAGCCCTGTGACTATAAAGAATATGGGAAAGTCTTTGATTGTGATTCAGACTGTGATGAATATCAGAGAATACTAACTGATGAGAAAACCCATGAATGTAATGAATGTTGGAAATCCTTTGGGCTAGATAATTCACATACACTACAACTGAATATTTGTACTGGGGTGAAACCTTGTAAATACATGAAATGTGGTGATACATTTATTATTTATGAAGATGTTAATGTATACCAGAACATTCATAGTCATGGTAAGTACTATACATGTAAAGAATATGGGAAGATCTTAAGAGCTGCAGAAATTGCTCCTTTTCAAATAATTCACGATGGTGGGAGGCCCTATAAATGTATGTTCTGTGGGAAATCCTTCAGAATATATGCACAACTTATAAGACATCATAAAATTCATAGTGAAGACAAACCTTACCGATGTATGAAATGTGACAGAGACTTCAGGTTTTATTCACAGCGTACTGAACATCACAGAATTCATACTGGTGAGAAACCATATAAATGTATACACTGTGAAAAGGTTTTTAGAATTAAGTCACAGCTCATTGAACATGAGCAAATTCACACTGGTGAGAAACCTTATATATGTAAGGAATGTGGGAAGGCGTTTGGTGTCAGTAGACAACTTGCTCGACATCAGATAACTCATACAAATAAGAAACCCTATGAATGCACATCATGTAGAAAGGTCTTTAGAAACAGTTCATCTCTCACTAGACATCAGAGAATCCATACTGGTGAGAAACCCTATAAATGTAAAGAATGTGAAAAAGCATTTGGACTAGGTAGTGAACTTACCCAACATCAACGAATTCACAGTGGTCAGAAACCTTATGAATGTAAGGAGTGTGGGAGGTTCTTTAGACTTACATCATTCCTTATTCAACGTCAGAGAATCCACAGTGGTGAGAAACCCTATTATGCAAGATATGTGGGAAAGCCTTTAGACAAAGTTCAGCTGTTAGGGAACATCAATGAACTCATACTGGAGAAAAGCCCTATGAATGCAAGGCATGTGGGAAGGCTTTTAGACATAGTTCATCCTTTTCAAAACATCAGAGAATTCATAGGGGTGAGAAGCACTAGAATGTAAGGAATGTAGTAATGCCTTTAGTGTATCTTAGTTGACATCAGAAAATGTCTACCAGTGGGAAGTCATTTGAATGAAATCAGTACATGAAGGCTCTTTATTTCTGATTTTCAGTGGAAAAACCTGTGGATTTAATAAGATATAATTAAAGGGATTCAATATTTCTAAAATCTGTGTAATGACCATTCTGTATTTAGAAATACAATTCTTCAATCATGGGTAATATACACATTTCTGTTAGATATTGCCAGTATTTATCCTTATATTAACATTTGTTTTATTTACTAACATAGTGTAGTCCTTATTCATTCATTTCTGAAATGTGTTCACCCAATTATTAGTGATTTGAGTTCTCTTTATGTGAGTTTTTTGTTCTGGCATGTTTTCTTTATAATAACTTCTCGTGTTTATGTTTTGATCTTTTGTTATTACTTTTAAAGAATTTGTAGTATTACTCAAATACCTTTTTTTGCATTCTCGGTTTATATATAATGTATTTATCTTCCTCTATGGAGTAAGAACTCCCAATTAGATACAAAATGGTTATTAAGTCTTTTGAAACTGAATTATTTGTGAAATTTTCTTTTGTTACATATTGCTTTGGTTTTATTTGTAGATGTGTAATCTCCTTTTCCTTTTCATCAAAGGGTTGATTCTTTTTAAATTTCTATTTTGTTTTAACACAACAGATTCTTCTAAATATATATGAGAAAACAATTCCTTCAAGAAGCCTTTCTACTTTCAGGTAGTACTAGCCAAAATTAAAATAACAGGAATACTTTTTTTTGAAAAGAGAAAAGAACAAAAACAAAATAACAAAAACAAAACACCAAAACAATAGAAATTATACAGAATTCCAAAAAATGATGATAGGAAATTAACAATGGTTGTATGATAGGGATACTTTTAAGATGAATGTGGTGGCCTATAATCCCAGCATCACTCTGTGAGGCTAAGGCAGGAGGACTGAGCCCAGATTTAGGGAAGGTAGCAAAACTGTCTCAAGACAAAAATATTTTTTAAAAGGCTGGGGATGTAGCTCAGTATGAAGGTCCTTGGTTCATTTCCCAGTACTGCCCCTTTCAAAAGGATCCCTTTAAAATATCTAAAGAAAACTTCTAATCTAATTTGTCTCTTAAAATTTCCCAGGCTCTTAAATTTGTTAAGCACATTTACAACTATATATTACCATGGGTTCAATTATTTTTTTTAAAAATCAGTTCTTACAATTTTTCTTTTTGTTTTTTTTCATAGTTGCTTATTAGGTTTGGGCAGATCAGTAATCAGAAGACTTTCTTTGGTCTTTTGCTTAGCATGCATGAGGCCCTATGTTCAAACACCTACCTCAATAAATATACACCTGCTTTGGTTTTAGTAGTCTCATATGACTCCAAAATTAGATGACGAGGTTATGCAGTCAAATAAGATCATGAACCACAGGTTTTTACATTTTTATTAGAAAATTTAATGTTTTATATTTAGGTAAGTTGATGGCACTATTATTCATTCTATTTTAGCCAAAGAAATTTTGCAAACACTCAGATATTAAATAACACACTCCTGAGCACTCAAAGGGGACAGAAGAAATCAAGGAATTAGGGTTGGGTGTGGTGACGCACACTTGTATCTTAGCAGTTGGGAAGCTGATGTAGGAAGACCGTTATGAGTTTAAGGCCAACCTGGGCAACATAGTGCATTCAAGGTCACCCTGAACTAAAAACTAAGACCTTGTCATAAACTGCCCCCCACCCCCAGTTTTTTTTTTAAATCAAGGAACTTCCAGGTGTGGTGGCACATACTTATGATCCCTGGCTTATGAACATTTGAGTTGCAAACTGTCACAGATACCAACCAATACACATGGAAACTGAACCAATAAGACATAAAAGCTCCCAACAATCAAATAACAAGCAATGGGGCAGCCCATTTGGGACCCCTCTGGTCTCTCAGGAGCTATTCCTATTCCACTTTTCTATACCATATGCCTTTTCCCCAATACATTTTCCTACCCCCCTTTTTTTTTTGGTTTTTCTCCGGTACCGGGAACTGAACTCACGACCTTGTGCTTGCCAGGCAGGCGCTTTTGCAGCTGAGCTAAATCCCCAGCCCCGTCATTTTCCTACTTTTAAAAAGAATAACAAGCAATGAAATTGAGGCAGTAATAAAAAAAAA
>NW_004955468.1:2257859-2259485 GCF_000276665.1 Chinchilla lanigera | reverse complement strand
TTTGAGACCAAGTCTTGCTATGCAGTTCAGGCTGGCCCTGAACTCACTTTGTAGTCCAGGCTAGCTTCAAACTTGCAGCAGTCTTCCTGCCTCAGCCTCTCAAGTGCTGGAATTACAGGTCTGTACCACCACACTCCTCAGACCATTGAATTCTACATTAACTTCAGGGAGGATATAATGCCAATATTTTTCAAACTCTTTAATGAAATTAAAAGGCAAGGAGTACTTCTGAATTTATTCCTGGAAGCTAGTATTACCCTGATTCCAAAACTAGACAAGGACCCAATTTAAAAAGAAAAGTACAGGTCAACCTTTTAAATGAACCTAGACTCAAAAATTCTCAGTAAGATAGTGGCCAACAGAATCTTAACAGATCATGAAAAAGATCATATATCATGACCAAGTAGTCTTCATCTCAGGGATGCAAGGATAGTTCAACATCTCTAAATCAATAAATGTAGTATACCACATAACCAAAAGGATAGAAATCACATAATTATTCCAATAGATGTAGGAAAGCCTTTGACAAAATCCAACATCCATTTATGATTAAAAAAAAAAAACCTGAAGAAGTATTGAAGGATCTTATCTCAATCTGAGAAAAGCCACTTATGAAAAACCTACTGGCAACATAATAGGAAAAAATAAAGATTTTCCTCTATCACTACTCCTGTTCAGTATGGTACTCAAAACATTTGCCAAAGCAATCAGGCAAGAGAAAGAAAGAAAAGGGATATGTACAGGAAAGGAAGAAATCAAACTATCCTTGTTCAAAGATGACATGATCCTTTACATAGAAGACACAAAAACTCTACCAAAAGACTTGAAGAATTAATACATTCCGCAAGGTAGCAGGATATGGTATCAATGAAAAAACAATAGTGTTCTTGTACACCAATAATGAACTCATCAAGAAATTAGGAAAACACCATACACAATAGCATCAATAAAAATGAAATATTTAGGAATTAACCTAACAAAGTGACCTGGTTACTTTTCTTGCTGAAACAAAATACCCAATGCCCAAAATTAAGGAAGAAAGGGATTTATTTAGCTTACTGTTTGTGGATGTTTTCAGTCCATACTCAGCTGGCTCTAAGGCAGAGTGGCATATGGCAGAGGGCAACAGTCCATGGCAGCCAAAGATAGCAAAAGCAACAAGAACAAAAGGGAGGAGTGGCAGCTGGAAGAGCAAGCCTCTTTTCCTCCCTTACAGTGTATGTAAACTACCCACCCCAGGGCAGGTATAGCACTCACACCCATAATCCCAGCACTAGACTATGGATCAGTCATAAGCTCTAGAAGCCCACACCCATGATTGCATGAGGCTTTGGGGGAACATCCAGACACAAACCGTAACACAAAGGAAATGAAACACTTAATAATGAAACCTCAGTACTCTGAAAAAGCAGATCAAAGAGGAAATCATGAAATGGAAAGAGAAACCCTGTTCCTTGATAGGCAGAATTAATACTGTCTAAATGGTCACACTTTCAAAACTGATAGAGGTAACCCAGTCAAAATACCAACAGTTTTCTTCACAGAACTAGAGAAAACAATCCTAAAATTCATATAGAATCAGAAGAGGTCCAAAATAGCTAAAGCAATCCTGGGCAATAATAACAA
>NW_004955468.1:2221732-2256866 GCF_000276665.1 Chinchilla lanigera | reverse complement strand
TCACAGTGTAGTAAACTAAAATCAACATGGATCAAAGATCTAAATGCTAAAACAGAAACACATCCTGCTGAAAGATAAAATAGGTAAAACTCCTGACGTCGTAAGATGTAGGTAGGGCTGGGATATAACTCAGTGGCACAATGACTGCCTGGCAAGTGTGAGGTACTGAGTTTGATTCCCAGTACCAAAAGAAAAAAAAAAATGTAGGTAAGGATTTTTTGAACAGAACCCCAATTGCACAAAAAATAACATGAAGACTCAATAAAGAGAATAATATCAAATTTAAAAGCTTTTCCACAACAAAGGAAATAACCAACAGAGTGAAGAGACAACCTGTAGAACTGGAAGAAAATCTTGCCAGCTCCACCTTAGAGAACTAATATCCTGAATGTAGTATAAAAACTCAAAAAAATTAGAACCCCCAAAATAAAAGACCCAGTCAAAAAATAGGCAACAGAAATGAATAGACACTTCTTGAAAGTACAAACGATCAACAAATAAATGAAAATATGTTCAACATTGCTGGACAGCAGAGAAATGGATATTAAAACAGCACCGAGATTCCATCTTGTTAAGATGTCCAATAATGACAAACTGCTGCTGAGGTTGTAGGGGAAAAGGAATGCTTCTACATCGTTATTGAACATGTAAATTAGTATATCCATTATGGAAATCAGTATGGACATTCCTCAAACACTAAAAATAGAAACTCCATTTGACCCAGTATTCTCCTTCTAGGTATCCTCCTGAAAAAGTTAAAGACATTATATTATAGTGATATGTGTATACCCATATTTATAGCAGTACAATTAATAATAACTAAATCTTGGAAGTGGTGTATATGTCCACCAATAAATAAATGGGTAAAGAAGATGTATTTATATATATAAAAGTAATACTCTAAAGGATAAACTTGAGTCTTCTGTGAGAAAATGGATGTACCTTGAGACCATAATAAGTGAAATAAGTCAGACACACAAGCTTAAATATCACATGGTTTCTCTTACGTGAGAAAACCAAAATATAAATAAATTAAAGAGCAAAATAAAAGACAGATAATAGGAAACGGGAAGATCTTTTGTAAATAGGAAGTGCGCCAAGAGATGGAACTTAAGGGAGAGGGAGGGGGAGTAGAAGGGGATGTTAAAAAAATTGCGATTTGTTATGTATAAGAAGGCAGTTGGCCAGTATTATATTTTGGTCACGGATATCCCCCAAAGGTCATGTGTTGAAGGCTTCCTTGCCATCCTGTGGTGCTACTGGGAGGTGCTAGAACCTTTAGGGGTTGGGTTTAGAGTAAGGACATTAGGTCATGGAGGTCTTGCCGTTAAAGGAGCTATTGGTGTTCTGGCTACTTCCTATTTCTTTGCTTCCTAGGTGAGATAAAGTGAACAAATTTCCATCACATTTTCCATGCCATTTAACACCTCCTCACTGGCCCAAAGGCAACAAGACAAAATGATTGCAGTATGGAGTGAAACCTCTGAATCCATGAGCCAAATCAGACCTTTCCTCCTTTCCTCCTCCTTTTAAGACCTTTCCTCCTCCTTTTAAGTTGTTTATATCAGGTATTTTTTTTTTTTGTCCCAGCAATGGAAAGATAAACAGCCCAACCAATATAATCAAAGTGTAAAAGAAAAAACTGTCAGGAATCAAAAATGTCTATTTGTATCAAAAATATCTTTCAAATGAAGAATAATTTTTTTTTTAATTTGGGAAGATAAACAAAAGTGAAGGGGTGATAGAGACCACTAGGAAGCAGCCCTAAAAAGGACTTGATTTAACCAATGGGCTTTTCATCTGAGTCTGTCCAAGTCCTAGGCTCCTTGTCTGAAGATGAGTGATGATAGTATGTGATGATAGTATGTGAACCTCTGTGAGTCACTAATCCCTACTAAAACCTGTAATGGCAGATGAAGCCAGAAAGCCTCAAAGGATAAAACAAGATTACAGCCAAGGACGCCTGGATCCATCTCAACTAGATAAAGACTATACCCTCAGGCATCTCACTCAAGGTGGATTAACTTAATCTTTATTAAGAATTAATTTAATACCTTACTTGGAAAAGTCCTTGAATAATTTGGCTTTTCTTGAGTATTCCCCTTCCTTCTTGTGATAACCAAATAAATACAGGCTACCCACAGAAGGTCTTGGTCTTAGCCCTGAGAGAATCTAGAATTCTTTGAGAGGGCTTTGATCCTCCTAGAGCCCTGAAATCATTCCATTTGCCTGTTTTTATTTAGCCTTCACTGTACACTCACTTGGGAGATTGCAGACCTGATCGGTCCACAATAACTACGGGATGTTATTAACCTGATAAAAAGGATTCATTCAATTTACCTTGTAAGAAATGGTCCAGAATAGAAAAATCAAAGGACACTACAGAAAACATGGGTATCATCAAGATGTCAAATAATAACAAAATGCTGGTGAGGCTGTAGGGGGAAAGGAATGCTTCTATATTGTTGTTGAACATATAAATTAGTATATCCATTATGGAAATCAGTATGGACATTCCTCAAAAATTAAAAATAGAAATTCCATTTGATGTCATATAAAATCACATAAAGAAATAAAGATTTCAATCCAACTAAATACATGGGTAAGTAGAAAAGCTAGTATTATTGTAACTATGGCATATTACTACTTTTTCTTTTCTGTATTATTTACATAGGGAACAAATCTGATGTGATTATACCATGACAGTTATAGCCACCATCTTGCTATTACAATAGCCCAGCATTTTTTTTTTTTTTTTTTTGGCCAGGAACTAATGCCTAGCCTGTCTTTTAAGTGACACTTGATATGTCAATAGTTTTTGATAATGCCCTGGTACATTCTAGTTGGCTAAGGGCTACCTTTGTGTAGAAATCTTCTCTTCTGCCTAGGATGTCTTGCTGCTTTCACAGATATGCTTCTGCCTATATGTTCCTGATAAACTGAATGTTGTACAATTCTGGTTTGCCATCTACTTCTTCAGTCATAGCACTTTTGTCTTTGGTGTCTAGTTCTGGTGCACTGGCACTGGGTATTTCTGAAACACTAACCCTCTTAAAAATAACAATTATTAGTACAAAATCTAATATTAAGTTTGGTTTGTAACTCCTATTTTGTTTTCTCTATAATTTAAGAAACAAATGCATTAAGGAAATTATTTTTCTTTTGGGGCATGCAATACATAAAGAAGTAATTTTGTTCTACCACAAAGGGGTGGGGCGGGGACAGACTTGAAAAGGGGCAGGTTTTTCTGTCTTACTGAAATTAAAATGGTATTAATTCAAATTAGAAGGCTTGGCATGGGGGCCACAAACCTATAATATCAGCACTTGGGAGGCTGAGACAGGAGGATTGCTATCAGTCCAAGGCTAACCTGGGACACATAATGAATTCAAGGTTGGTTTGAACTACAAAGCAACACCTTGTCTCAAAAACCAAAAAAATCCAAATTAAGAGTTATAATGCTATGACACCAAATGTAACCTCCATGACAGCCACAAGGAAAAATTTTACTTAGTACAGACAAAAGGAAATGAAAAAGGAATTCAAACATTTTGCTTCCAAAGGGAAAAAATGAAAACTTAAGCAAAGACATTAATATAGGAAATGCAGAACAGAAAAGTTACAATATAGAAAATAGTAAAATGACAAAAATCCTTCCTTTCCCAAATTACCATAGTTAAAATGGCTTAAGCTCTCCAAAGTAGAGAACAATCTAAAAAGGAAATTACAAAAACAATTCCAATTCCAATTGCAATACAATGTATTGTTAAAACTTCCAAAAAATGTTATTTGGAAAAAGGATATGTAAGAGAATTTGCCACTAAGCAGACTAGCCTTACAAGAATAACTGAAAAAGTACCTGGGTGTGGTGGCACACTCCCGTAATCCCAGGAGGCTGAGGCAGGAGAATTGCCAGTTTGAGCCAAGCCTGGGCAACTCAGTGGAACCCTACATCAAAATAAAAAATTAAAAATGGCTTGGGATTTGCTCAGTGAGAAGGCTCTGGGTTTATTCTTCAGTATCGAGAGAGAGAGAGAGAGAGAGAGAGAGAGAGAGAGAGAGAGGAAAAGAGGAAGAAAGAAACCTAAATTGAAAAATTTCTTCAAAGAGATGGGTCATAATATAAGGAGGATATATAGAGAAAGTATATTTTTTCCTTGACTTTATTTTGGCTTTGTGGTATTTTTGTGGTATTTTTTATTAAGTCCAGGACTTTCACATGAAGCACAATTCAAATGAATTGCATCTGTAGCAGTCTGATTTTTTAAATTACACTAGAAGTTTGAAATAAAATTATAATGTTGGTGGATGTGATTCTCAATGTAAGAAAATATTTTATATAACTACATTATGAACAGGAGAGAATAAAGGAGCCAAAATAGTGGTAAGTTTTCTTCATTTTACCTCGAAGAATAAAATGTCAACATTAGATGACTCTGATGAGTCATGGTCCTTGACTTACGATGGTTTCAATTATAATATTTTACTGATGATAGTGTGAAAGTAACACATTCAGCAGAAATCATACATCAAATTTTGAATTTTGATATTTCTCTGGGTAAGCAATATAGTTGCAATAGCTCATGAGCCAAAAACTCAAGGAAGTAAAAAACTACCAGTCTAACGCGTTCTGTGTGGTCAAGTTATTATGTTTGATAGGTCAAATAAGTATATTTTCTTACTCACTATGTGTTTATCTGTACATAGCACCATCATAAATCAAAGACCATCTTTATTGCAATCTCTTTAGTAACCACTGGAAAAATATACACTCAAGAATATTATGCATAAAAAAAAATACCATGCATAAATCAAGATGGAATGCCAATGTTTATGTAAACCACAGAAATCTGATGTTATTCTATGTATAAAACAGGATACAATGAATAATTATGAAATAGTCTTATTATTTCACCCAGATGTGCTTATGAATTCATATTCTCAACTGAGTAATACCTATTCTTATTAAACTACTTAAGTTTGGGCAAGAACGGTCTGTGGTTTTTTGTGATGTAGCACAGTATGCAGAAGCTCACAGAAAGGAGTGAAAACCAGTAGCTTTGATACTGGAAAAGGCCAACTTGATTTGGTGCAGACTACAGGAATGGAAAACCTGTGGCATCTGGTGGGTCCAGGGTCTCCAGTCTACCCTCAAACTTTCCCAGCCTTGTCTCTCCTACATAGAAACAGGGAGAGGAGTCAAAGACATGGTGCAAAGCAAAAGGAAATTTTACTGCCAAGGCAAAAAGTATATTTATTGCAGAAGAAAGTGATACAAAGCCACTCTAAGGAGAGGGGGACCCAGAGCTGAGCAACGGCTGAATATAGGGCAACGATCCTGTTTTTATGGGATAATGCTGTCTCTGCCGCCCCCATCCAGGGTCTGCACTTAAGTGGTTAATGGACTTTTTCTGAAGAGTACAGGGTCATACATTGTCTCAGGGTGGTTAAAACACACTGTTTAGGAACAGTTCAGGATGTTAAGACCACAGGAGTGTATCAGGGACTTGACCTAACCCCAGTCTCCTAAAATGAGGTACTGCTAAGGCTTAAATAAGACAATGTAATACAGTTTGGGGAGTCCAGGAAGATCAAAACTCTCTGGGAGCTAAGACAAGACTTTCTCTGGAGCACCCATCTTTACTGGGTTTCTACAGATTCAGAAGGTGCAGGAAGTGGAGGGTACGAAAGCCCACGAAAGTTAGAACAAAGGCAGTAAGTCCTGCTATTTAAGAGAACTGTCTGATCTCTAAGGTTGATATTTACAACAGGAGCCAAGTGGCTGCAGCTGCAGTTTTAATCTCATAAACTGGAGTGAGAGCCTGTGTCCTTTGCTGCTCCAACTGTGGTGTTATCTTCAGAGCATGGTGGTCAGCAACTTACATAGCTCAGTCTCCAAGAAGGGTAAGTGGAGCAGTTTCATGAGCATATTTCCTCATTGGGTGGTTGGCTTGTTGCTTCAGAAGTAAAACCACGAAACTGTCTATTGTTCATGGTCACAGAGGGTGCTTTTCTCCTACCCTCTAAAAGGGCCTGTCCCTACTCTAATTCTACCTAGGGATACCATCTTTCCCTACAAACCTACGCTGAGTGCCATTTCCACCAGCAATAACAATTTCATCTCATCCTGTGTGCCCTGGCCCACAGGGCTTGGAGTAACTTTGGGTTTTAAAGGTCACCTGTAACAATGGCACCAGGCCCTGCCCTACAAGCTTGACAAATTGTCTCACTGAACGCTTTCTCAGTAACTCCCTCATAAAGAAGGTACTAGTCGGGTCAGGACACTAAGGCCCAAAGCCAGGCACGGTGGCATATGCCTGTAATCCCAGCAATCAGGAAGCTGAGGCAAGAGGATTGCTATCAGTTTGAGGCCAGCCTGGGTTCTATAGTGGGTTCAAGGCAGTGTGGACTGCCTAGTGAGACCCTGTCTCAAGGGACAAAAAAAAAGGGCAATGGCTTACCCAATGTACTGCAACTTACACAGGCAGGGTCAGAATTTCAATCTAGGTTGTGGAGGCCCCAGAGGTTTTATCTTTAGTCACCATGCCATACTGTTTGTGTTTAAGGCAGTGAAAGGCTTATTAAATGTGTACTTGTGCTGGGCGTGGTGGCACATGCCTGTAATCCCAGCACTCAGGAGCCTGAGGCAGGAGGCTCACTATGAGTTCAAGACCAGCCTGGGTACAAAGTGAGCTCAAGGTCAGTCTGAACTTCATAGCAAGACCCTGTTTCAAAAAAAAAAAAGTGTGCTTGGTAAGGTAAAGAAATTTCAGAAACCACCTCAATTTCCAGCAACAGGGGAATGGCAAAATAAGGCATAATCTCTCCATGCGGAACAATGCACACTGATACAGTCATTAAATCAAATGAGTTAGGCCTATGTGTAATAACTTGATGGGATATGCAACTGCTATGGGTCCAAACAGAAGCAGGGGGGACAGACAGAGACAAAAAACAACAACAATAAAAGGATACATTTATTAAACATTTAATATATGCTGGGGTCTGTGCTAAACACTGAACATGAATTACCTCCTAGAATCACCAGAACAATTCTGGCGTAAAAGTCTTATTGTAATGAAGAATAAAGGTAATAAAAATTCTAAAAACTATAGCTTGATAATTGGGCAATCAGGCTTGGCTGACCTTGACTATGCAGCGGCAACTCAGAAATAAGTGATTGAGGTCTACCTGGCCAACTGCACAATGGCGTGTACACACATTTTGTTTTTCTAAACTGTTTCAAGGCCTACCTATGTGAGACGCAGGCTAGTCCTGTCAAGGTCACACTAAATCTTGTCGGCTTGCCTGGCCTCTAACCCCCCATCTTCCTGCCTCACGATAAATGATTACTTCTAACTAAACCTACCCCCGACACTTCTGCCTGACAGTGTATGACAAAATGTATGCAACCAATTATAAACTAAACCCTTTATCCACTTTGTACTTCCTGCTTACAAAAAGTATGTAAGTTGTTTTACTTTAAGCCAGTGCTGATGTATTAGGGGGGTGATCCCATCATCAGCCCACTGGCGTAAATAAAGGTTGCCGGGACAGGCACACCCTCCGACTATTTTCAGAGTGTCTTTTGTGGTTTTGGACTGGGAGCCCCTGAGCAACAGCAGAGACCTCACTGGTCCAACAGAGGGAGACAGAACTTGACTGGTTCAGGCCCTCAGACAAGGTAGGACTGCCCTCGTACATCCTTCAGTGAGCTTGTCAGTTTCTGTCTCCTTTGTGAAAAACAAAAAAAAAACCCCCAAAACAAAACAAAACAAAACAACAAAGGAAGAACCTATCACTCCTTGTGCTAGTCAGAATAGCCAGTTTCAGTTTCAGCTAGATTTTGCCAGAGGGATTGGGGACTGGAATGCTTTAACTTCTGTGTGCTTGTGCCTGAGTATGGAGACTGTCAACAGAGGACATACACAATAGGTCATTCCATCTTGCTCCATGGTGCAGGCCCCTTGGGGGCTCAGAGCTAAAAAACTTGATTGGGCCATACCTCTGGGCTACTGTAGTCTTATCTAATTGGCAATATAGGCGAATCAACCTCTGTAATGAGGGTTTGATCTTGCATGGGGTTTATACGTCACACTTGCCCAGATGGACTGTTGTTCCTGCACAGAAAATGGGTAGAACCAGTGAGCATTTGGTGTCTCATTCGGGAGGGGCACCCATCCTATGTCTGTTGTGACATTGTTCAAGGGCCCACAACACACACTGCAGGGAGCTAGGTAGTATGGGTACAAGCCAGAGTAAAGTTACCCTCGCTTTAATGTATGCTGAAGAGTTTCAAGAAAGGATTTTCAGGGGACTGTGGAATAAAATGAAGCCTAGAAGACTCCATGCTCTCTGTAAAGTTGAATGGGGGCTGCGTCTATGCCCTAACTGGCCACCAGAAGGAACTCCAAACTTAGAAATTGTTCACTAGGTTTGGGACAAAAATGACAGATTCCAATCCAGTGACCACTCTGATCCATTTCCTTATATTGATTCCTGGCTTGAACTGTGTTGGAACCTTCCAACTTGGCTCCATGCCTGTGCCTGTCAAGAGAATGGAATTCTCCTGGCGGTCAAAGCTGATGGGCCAGATCACAGGTTCCCTGTCAAGGAGACTCCAAAGACTAAAGAGATTTATCCCATCTTGCCTAATGACCCTGATGAGGACTTTCCACTCCCATACATGAACGACCACCAAAGCCTGCCACAGCTACCACCACCACCACCTCCACAGGCACCTAGCCCACCACCAGCCATTCTCCCTGTACACGCCTGAATGCCCTATTCCTCTCTTGGGACAAGATCTCCTCTCAAAGCTGTGGGTAGCCCCTGTCAGCCAGCTCCTTTTTGCCTTTAAGTGGGAGGACCCTAACACAGGGCTAAACGGACAACTCATGTGGACTTGCCTAGCACAAGGTTTGAAGAATTCTTCCCCATTATTTGGACAAGCTTTGGCTGCCCACCTGGCCAAATTCCCCCATGGGAAATTTAACTGCATGCTCCTGCAGTATGTCAACGACATTCTCCTTGGCAGTCCCACCAAACAGGACTGCTGGGAGGGAACTCAAGCCCTCCTCCACCACTTAAATGGCACTGAGTGTAAGGTTTTTTGGAAGAAAGCTCAAATCTGTAAACAAAAGGTCAGATACTTAGGATTCAGTTTAGAGTAGGGGCTCTGAAACTTAGGTTCAGAAAAGAACAAGTCACTTGCTCCACTCTACAGCCTGAGTGCAAAAGGGAGTTTCTAGAGTTCTTAAGGGCAGCTGCTTTCTGCTGGATGTAGATACCTGGGTACACTGAAAAGGCCAGGTCACTTTACAACATGTTAAATAAACCCATAGCTGAAAGAGATGAAATCAGATGGGCTTTGCATGAAACTGAGGCATTCAAACAAATTAAAAGAGCTCTGGCCTCAGCTCCAGCATTAGGAATTACAGATGTGACTCACCCCTTTAACCTATTTGTTGACAAAAGACAGCATGCTGCCTTGGCATTCCTAATTCAAATGGTGGGACCCTGACAGAGAACAGTCACCTACTTTCCAAGACGCTTGACTTCTTGTCAAAAGGATGGCCTCTCTGTTTGCAGGTGTTTGCCGCTACGGCTCTCCTGATGGAAGCAGATAAGTTGACTCTGGGACAAAACTTGACTGTTTAAGAGCCACATGTTGTCCTTAGTTGGGGACACTGTTGGCTTTTGAATGGCTGCATTACTTGTCAGAAATCCCTTGAAAAACTCATGTTCCAGCCAGTTAAAGCTTTAAATCTAGCCACTTATTTGCCCACAGAGTTTGGACAGCCCGACCATGACAACTTTATTCTTACTGATGAACTGTTCGGCAGCCGTCTTGACCTGCAGATGGAACCCCTGACCGACACTGAATACGCTCTGTTCACTGATGGAAGTAGCTCGGTCAGAGATGGGAAACGTCAGGCTGGCTATGCAGTCATCACCACTGAAGAGGTACTCCTAGTGGGACCTCATCTCCAAAACTGGTTGGCTCGACAGGCTGAACTATGGGCTCTAATACAAGCCCTCAACTGAGCAAAAGACAAAAATAGTGAACATTTACAGATTCCAAGTATACTTTTGTCACAGTTTTTGTTCACAGGATGTTATATAAGGAACGTGGCCTTTTGATAGCCAAAGGAAAACAAATCAATACTAGAGATAAAATCTTACAAATTTTGGTTGCTGTATGGAAACCCAAAGAGGTAGCTGTCATCCATTGTAAAGGACATCAAAAAGTAAAAGACACTGTCACACTTGAAAACCAGAGAGCAGATGAAGCCACAAAATTGGCTGCTAAAGGATCTACAGGGGGAGATAATGACTTGGTTCAAAATTTAGAGGCTCTGCACGAAACACCCCCAAAAAATGTTCTCAGCCTTCAGCAGGGTCCCCTCCACTATACCCAAGAAGAAATAAAATGGCCACAAAAGGAAGGGGCTCATGCAGCCCCAAACGGTATCTGGGCCCTGCCAGATGATTGAATGATCACCTCAAAGGAGTTAATTTACACTTGGGTGAAACACCACCATGACATCACCCATGAAGGAAAGACTGCTATGGCCTACCATTATAATAATAATAATGAGTCATTATCATTATATCTCAGTTAACAGCAATCTGTGCAGCCATCAGCCAAAGATGCCAGACTTGGGCAAAGACTGAGGCCTCAACAGGCCCTTGACCTTCACCTGGAATCCAACATGTAGGACTGTCCCCTTTTGAGGACCTCCAAGTAGATTTCACTAAAATTAAGCCATGCCAGGGCTACAAATATTTGCTCGTCCTTGTCTGTACTTATTCTGGGGGGCCAGAGGCTTTCCCCACCAGAACTAAAAAGGCCTCTGAAGTATGTAGGGCACTGTTAAGAGAAATCATCCCCAGGTGTGGCTGTCCCTGACCATAGGCAGTGACAATGAGCCAACATTTGTGGCAGAAATGACCCAAAATTTAGCTAAAGAATTAAAGATTAAATGGAATCTTTGCACTGCTTGTAGACCTAGAGTTCTGGCAAAGTTGAACAGATGAACAGAACTCTGAGATCAATATTAACTAAATACTATTAAGAGACTCAGACATCTTGGGTGGACTTGCTCCCAATGGCCCTCCTGACAGTCAGAATATCACCAGGGCCCACTGGCTATAGTCCTTATTAAGTCCTATTTGGAAGAGGTCTGCCCTTAATAAAGGGCCTTCAGGGAGACTAATGCCAGTTAAGAAACATTTCCCTACAGGAGCAGCTTGTTCAATTAAGGAAGACTTTCTCCCAGATACATAAAAACATAGCAGAAAGGGCACCTCTTCCTACTGATACCCCTGCTCATACCCAAAACCCGGGTGACATGGTCTGAGTTAAAGACTGGGGGTTAAAAACCCCTTGGTCTCCCAGCTAGAAGGGCCCATATTTAATTATTTGACCACTACCACCTTGGTAAAAGTGACAGAGATCCATCCCTGGAATCATCACTCTACAATCAAGTGGGTTCATCCTGATAACTGCTGGAAGGCCTTCCCTGATGAGTTGGGTGCCTTGATGACCACCCTGAAGAGACAATGCATTCAAAGCCCTGCTCTCAAATTGATGCAAGGCTGAAGACTGACTGGACACCATACACTGGAACATCTGCCCTAAAACTCATTTATTGTTTTTCTGTTTGGTTTCTGGCCGCTTATCTTCTGTTAGTCTGTACGTTTGCCCTGGGACTCTGGGTTGTGACCCCAGAGGATTGGAGGATCCCTCAAAAGATTGCCTTTGTCCATCTCTACATCTGTGCAACCATTAGGATACCCACCCTCCAATATCTAAGATGATGTTCCATTGGATAATATGTCTAAGCCTCTTAGGAGTTTATGGAAAGGGAGGATATTGGGAGATCCAAGTCCAGCTGGGTGACACTCTAAATATCCTCAACTGTACTAGATGGGACCCCCATCAACCCAATGTGTCTTTGTACTTTAATGCCTGCTCCAATAATGGGACCAACAGTTATTACACAGGATGTGTTGACCTGAGTTGGGAGTGGACTTACCAAACCAACAGTAAGTATGCTTGTCAAGGTTGGCTCAGTATGTGGCTCAGTATGTCACTCACCCTTTCACAACAGGTGGTCAAAATGATATATGTAGCAACATTCAAAGCTGGTGCTGTGGTGTCTAGAAATGTGCTAATGTATACCAGCCTGGAAGAGAAGGACAGTGGGGTGTAATGGTCTGGAGAAACTCTCCTTACAATGGGAAACCACCCCTCACTCAGTCTGTAGCCCCCTCAGACTGCAAGAAGGGTACCTGTAACCCTGTTCAGAATCACATATATAACCCCAATGACACTGTCTGGACAATGGGACGCTCCAATAATGGGATGGCACAAGTAAAGATCCTGCAATGTTAGTTCACATTCAAATGGTTTTTATTCCCACTATTTGAGTCCCCACCTCCAAAGTCTTTACAAATTTCTCACTAGCTTCAGATCTGTTACAATTGGCTAATGGGACTCATGCTGTTCTCCAGCAGGTCAATGCCACTCTGGGAAAAGACTGTTGGCTCAGTATGTGGCTCAGTATGTCACTCACCGCTCTCACATACTGGGCTTTAGGGTTAACTCCAAATGCTTTCTGGTTGCATCTTACTCAGTCCCCAGCAATCCCACTTTAGGCTTCCCCAACTCAGATAGTGGGACACTCCACTTGCACCCTGGGAAATAAGAATTTTCCAGATGCATCAACTGTGTCTCCATAATGTGACCCAGCACCTCACTTCAGGCAAATAATGGAACCTTCTTTGTGTGCTTCAAATGGGGTCTACCATGGGTTTTCCCCATAACACATGAGTCTCTGTGGCATTGCCTTCCTGGTCCCAGACCTAAATATTTACCTCTGTGACTGGAGCCCTCTGGCTTGCCCTGAATCTTGTCAGAAATGGGACCCTATGTTCCTGTCCAACCTGGCTAACACAGCAATCGCAGGTGGCCTAGCTATGGGCCAAACAGCCCTTGGGTTGGGACAGAGCCAGTATAAACAACTGACTGATCAAATATGAGACTTCAAAAGCATTCAAAACTCTACTGACATGCTCAAGGAACAAACTGATTCTTTAGCCAGGGTTGTCTGACAAAATCAGAGGGCTTCAGACCTCCTGACAGCTTAGCATGGGGGATCCTGTCTTTTCCTAGAGGAGGAATGTTGCTACGATGCTAACAAGTCAGAAATAATCAAAGAAAACTCCTACCAGCTGCCAAAACACCTCTAACAGAGGATAAAAAATAAATTGGGTGTTTCTTCTTGGTGGAGTTCCCTAGACATTTTCCCTTCATGGGCAGGAGCCTTACTTGGGCCTTTAATGGCCTTGCTGATGGTCCATTTCCTGGGTCCCTGTGTGATTCACATCCTACCCTGGCTTCTGTCTGAATGCTTTGAGGCCATATGTCGCCAGCTCCTCCTAAAAACTGCTCCCTCTTACCAACTTCTTAAAGCTGAGGAAGAAGGACCTTCCCCATGGGGTGGGGGAAACAGGAGAGAAATGTAAGGAAAATAAAGGTAATGACAATTCTTAAAACTATAACTTCACAGTTGGGCAGTCAGACTTGGCTGACCTTGAGTAAGCAGCTGCAACCCAGAAATAATTGACTCAGGTCTATCTGGCCAGCTGCACAATGGCGTGTACACATATTTTGTTTTTCTAAACTGTTTTAAAGACTGTCTACCCGTGACACAGGCTAGTCCTGTCAAGGTCACACTAAATCTTGTCTGCTTGCCTGGCCTCTAACACGGCCCCTCATCTTCTTGCCGCATGATAAACGACCACCTCCAATGAAACCTACCCCCAACACTTCTGCTTGACAATGTAGGACAAAATGTATACAACCAATTATACACTAACCCATTATCGACTCTGTACGTCCTGCTTACAAAAAGTACGTAAGTTGCTGCTTTACTTTAAGCTGCTACTGATATATTAGGGGAGCGATCCTCCCATCTGCCTGCCAGCGTAAATAAAAGTTGCCTTCCAAAATCCTTGGTGCGAAGCATTTTCCACCTGGTCTGTTACAGTTTTCTACAACACTGTAACATTTCACAGATGGGACACTTGAGACTGGGAGCACATGCGTGGGCGAGCTTAGCACTGTCATGTCACAGCCCACTGTTAGGCAGTCTCTGAGATACAAAACATTTAAGAACAATTAAAATACATAGGAGCCGCTCCTTAATGATGGATGACTCAGTCTAGCAATGCAATCTCAGTAAATCCTTACATCCTTCTGAGGGAATCTGTGTTATTTTTCTATACTTATAAATAAGGAACCCGAGGCCACAAGAGGGAAAGTTAACTAGACCAGTTTTGAGTCTGGTCGGCTTGAAGACCAATACTACACCCAGGGTCCCTCTCTCAGAAGGTCTCTAGGCCATTGGCAAAACGCTGAAGAAGTATCATTTACTGAGAGCTACGTGCCAATTGCTACACTAGGCACTTTACATTCTCGCTGCATCTTCAAAACAACTCTATGAAGTGACTATTGCTTAAGTCCCTATTTTATAGATAAGAAAACCGAGGCACTGAGAGACTGAGTCAATTGCCCAAGGTCACACAGCTGGTAAATGACGGAACCTAAACTGGAATCTGAGTCTATCTGCCTCCCAAACCAAAGCGTTTAACAAAATAACCTTAATTAACAGCACCTCGCCCGCGCTGAGTGCTAACCATGGACTCGCTCAACTAACCGTCACCCTATGGTCACCCTATGTAATCGATAATGCCTTTGCTTCATTCCTCCAGGAGCTAACAATAACGCAAACACGTAGTAAGTACTCTGTATGTGGCAAATGCTTTATTCGCTGGATCTCAACATCTCCACATTATTCCCAGCAAAAGATATTCTCCTTCCCCGTTTTACCGAAGGGAAAATTGTGCTTCGGCGCAATTTCCCTAGACCGGTGCTCTCGAACGGCAGAGCCGGGACGTGCACCCGCCGCTCCCGGACTCCAAGCTGTTCCCCATCGGCGCTGGGTTGCACGTCTGGAAAGTTGAGCCATGCGGGCACGCGTCCCGCCGGGTCCGGAGGGCGTGAGTCTCGGCGCCGCCGCCCCCCACAGCCGGTGCCCACACCCCGCCGTCCGCCCGCACTGACCCTCGGGATCCAAGCAGCTACCGATTCTCCGACACTTTCGCGCGAGGCGGCGCCTGCACCGGAAGCCACATACCTGGGCGCCCTAGCTGCCTGCCCCCGTCGCTGGAGACTCCGCCAGCTCCAGCGGCCCGAATGACTTCCAGGCTGCCCACTCACAAGCCGCTTCGCGCGAGGCCTCCTGGGAATAGTAGTTTCGTCCTGATAGGCTGCGAGCGGAAGAGCCTGGCGCGCGGGGGCTGCCGGGAGCCGTAGGGGGCACTCATTGCGTCGGCGCAGCTCCAGTCTCCAAAGCAGTTGGAGGGTGAGAAACACAGGCTTGTTTCGTGCCAACTCCAGGCTACAAGCCGCGCTACTTACCGTTTCGCCTCTCTCACAGCCCCGAGTGCCTCTTCCCTTCACTCGGCAGGGTATGTTCTTTCCTTTCCTCAAGGCACCAGTCACTTACCTGGGGAGCGCTAGCCTCAAGAAGGGTGGAAGAAGCTAAGCTTTGCGCTACACTCCCGATAGAGGGGGCAGCGGAGGAGGAGGATGCGTGCTTACGCACGCGCTCGTCGGCCGAACGCGGGCCCAGTCTACGACGGGCCCCCACGGGACTTTTTTTTTTTTTAAGCATTCGAACAGGTGCTCTGATTGGCGCTGGTTCTTCTGTGGAAGCACGCGCCCACTCCCGTCCCTATGGTTACTGTCTGGACGCCGCGTTTCCCGGATACTCGCTCTGTTGGCGCTTGCGCAGCATCGGCGAGGTAGCTTTTCCGAAGCTGTTTCGAGGTGTGTTCGCCCACGTAGTAGTTCCTGGGTATCGCCGTACCGCCCCTTGTCCGGAGCTCTGTCGCAGGTAACAGGCGCAGCTCCTGCTTTAAAGAGGTGGATACAGCTGACTTCCCCACGCGGGTACCTGAATCTATGTGGTCTTTTTCCCCCTGCCTTGGCTGTTCCAGAGCTCTGCGCCCGCGGCTGCCCCGAAGACTTCATCTTTCGTTCATTCACTGGTGGCCCATTGTGAAAGTAGTGTTTGAGTACCTACAGCCTCGGAAATTTTGTCCAAATTTAGCTCACCTGCTGGCCTAATCAGACTTGGAACGCTTCTTTTTAAATTATAGTGCCACTCCTACTCCATAAAGGCTGTTGAGGGAATTGACTTGAAAATAGCCTTATTTTGGGGGCTGGGGATATAGCTCAGTGGCATAAGCGCCTGCCTGGCAAGCATTAAGGTCCTGAGTTCGACTCCCGGTTTTAAAAAAAAAAAAAAAGCCTTATTTTCAAGAAGCCCCCTCACTACCTTCCTGATTCAGGCTGCTGGGAGGAAAATGCTTCGTACTGCTTGAATCTGGGAAGCATCTATTTTTTCTTCTGGGAGAGGGCAGGCCATTCGTTTGCCCACTCATTCAACAGAAAGGTGTTAAGCACCTAATCCATGTCAGGTTGAGTGATTACAGGGGACACGGGAGAAACCCAGACAGAGGGAGGCTCTGAAGAGTCACCTTCAGGAGAGACCTGCTACCCTCTTGGTCCAATAGGGGTATCATGCGAGGACCAGACAGTAACAATATCAAGCAGTACTATAGAATTACAGTGCAAGCTGCAATGCAATTTTAAATTTACATAAAACAGGTGAAATTCATTTTAATAACTTATTTAGCCCAAATGTATCCAAAATACTATTCCAAGCTATACTTAATGGAGACATACTTTTGTTGCTTAGTTTTATAATTTAAATTAAATTAAATTACAACTGTATAGGGAACCAACAAAGATATTTATTTGTACAAGAGTCATACTAGTAAAAGGTTGGAAACTGCCCAATGTCTCAAAGTTTGGATAAATAATAGTTCAGCAACACAGTAGAATATGCTGAAGCTGGCAACTGCTGGAAAATAAAGCTCAGCTATAGGTATTAACGAGTTAATCTCTAGATATACTAAGAAAGAAAATGTAGCCAGCCATAGTGGCTCCCACTTTAATCTCAGCACTTTGCGAGACTGAGGCAGTAAGACTGCAAGTTCAAGTCCCACCAGGATAACTTAATCAGACTCTGTCTCAAAAAATTTTTTTTAAAAATGCATTTCAGTGGTAGAGTGCCCTGGGTTCAATCCCCAGTACCACAAAAGACAGAGAAAGAGACAGAGAGAGACAGAGGAAAAGAATAAAGAACTCATTTACATATATGCTTGTATATGTACAGAATACCTGAGCAGGAAAGACGACCAGTGTCACTTCTGGAAAGGGGAAACAGGAAAGGTGATAATGTGTGAAAAGTGACTTTCTTTTCCTTAAATGCCACTCAGTACGCTTTAAATATTTTTAACCATGTCCATATTTAAGTTATTTAAGGGAGTGGTAAGCTAAATCACAGAAGCACCATAATTATTAAATAAAAATATATGTAAACTGCCTAGTTACCATTGTATAGCCTTGTCAGTCCTGGATGCTATCGTTTCTCCCAGGGCTCCTGAGTAACTCCTCAGCCCAAAAGAAACTAGCCTACCTTGTTAACATGTATGTATTTGTCAGCCTAGAAAATTGTTTCTTTCCATAAGAAACATTAAGTGCATTCCAGCCCCAGCCCTAACTGTGAAGCTACTTAAAGACTACAGTAGCACTCTCAGGCCCCAGAGAGGAACTTGGGTCCCTCTAATCAGTTATGTCAAAGAAACCAAATAAGCCACAGTTGCCTCTCTTTTTATTTTTCTTTCTTTTTTGGTTTTAGCATGGTAGTGGAGATTGAACCCAGCCCAATTTTTATTTTTATTTTGAAATAAGGTATTCCTAAGTCACTAACTTGCCCAGCCATGCACCACCAAATGTGGTGCCCCTGGCTTTATAATCAGTTAATCAGATCCTTCTGATAACAGCTGGTCTTTTTGTACCCCCATCCCAAATGTGAGGCCTACCTGTAAGCCTGTATAATCCATGCAGAGCCCTTTCTCAAAGTATAGAGTACACATCACCTTTGGTATACTCAGGTGTTGTTATATGTATTCATAGTACTTTCTACTTTTCTCTTACAACTTAATCTCTAACACTGGACATGGTAGTGCACACCTATAGTGCACCCAGCTAGTCAGGAGGCTAAGGTAGGAAGATCACCTGACCTCACAAATTTGAGACAAGCCCAGGAAACTAAGTGAAAAATCATCTCAAAAGAATTGAAATTACAAAAATTTAGAAGCCTGGAACAGTAGTACATATCTGTAATCCCAGCCCTCGGGGAGGCTGAGGCAGGAGGATGCCGAGCTCAAGGGCAGCCTGGTCAACTGAGCAAGACCCTGTCTCAAAAAATAAAAGGCTGGAGGTGTAGCTCAGTGTGAAGGCTCTGGATTCATTCCCTAACACAAGAAAACACTCACATGCACACACACACAAACACCACACACACACACACACACACACCTGAATCATTGAGGTAATTTGGTTTAAGAAAAAGTTGTGGAAAAATTCAAAGACTAATAACTCATCACTGAGAATTTCCCGTGTTTGTCAGTTTTATGACTCCTCTGATGTCTGCTTTCCTTGATATAAAGCAAGAACCCTGTCTGCCTTCTCTCATTGCCTAGACAACTGCACAGGGAGGGACCCAGAGGGAGCCCAGGGGCTCAACAGTAGTGTAGCGCAGCGCCCCCTAAAGCCAATTAGGTTTCAAGGCAGGGCAGGAAATCTGCTTTCCTTCACACTGTATCTTCCCCTAAATTGACCACTTGAATTTTCCCATTGGATAATTTTTGGATTATGGACATACTAAACAGTCAAAACCATTGGAATTCAGGCATCTGGAGTTCACCCCAAATTTGCTTTTAAGGACAGGTAGTAGGATTAGGTAGTGGAATGTGGGGAACATTGAGAGAGAGGCTTCTGGTGCAGAAACTTGTCTGCAAGGTGGGAGAGAGTAGCAAAACAAAAATAAACAACAGGAGGTTGTTTGTCACTCATCCCCTAGAAATGTGCTCCCAGTGGCTGCCACCACATGCTTTTTCTTTTTGTAGGCTGGTTAAAAAAAGTGGGTCCCCCCCCCAAATTTTTTTAAAAGGGCCAGGGATATGGCTCAGTGGCACAGCATCTGCCTGGCAAGCGTGAGGTCCTAAGTTCAATTCCTAGTACCAAAAAAAAATTAAAATAAAAAAAGAAGTGGAGGTACTGAGAACAATGGGAATTGTTGGCATTGACCATAAATTTGCTACAAATGGTGACTCTCAGCAGCTCTAGGGCCTAAGAAGGAGCCAGTGGCATGAACCCGAGCTGTGGGGCTGGCCCCCATGGCCACCCACTGATGTGTGTGATCTGAAGCAGATCCCACTGGCTCCTGAAAGGTGGTCCAAATGAGCAGCAAGCGCGGGATCAAAGGGGACAAAATGAAAAAGATAACGTAGGAGCACAGTGTACAGCCTGGGTATGGAAGGAGACGGGGTGCTGATGTCAGACACCAGTCCCCAGTTCTCACTGCTAGTGGATTTGGGGATCAGAGCGCTTCCTTAGCTAGCACTAGCGGAACCTCTTCCTCCTCTGACACAGAACCCAGACCTGTGGATTGGCTCTTAGTCTTGAATCTGCCCCTGTAGCCTCCAAAACACCCCTTTTTCTTCTCAGACTTCACGTTGCTGGCAGAAGGAAGACAACATCTGCCTCTTAGGGTTCTTTTGAGAACTAATGAAGTGATTAATATGGAAGATAATCTGTGGACTCTAACCCACCCTACACAGGCCAGATAAGTTTTGCTTGCAGTTTCCCCCAAATCTAGCCATCAAATCTCTGTGGCAACATTGAGCATAGGCTCAGCTACACCAGGGGATGGGTTCTGCTGACCTTGCTTTAGGAGACTCAGGCCACACTGACTGGGGGCTCCAGTGCTTCTCTGCACCCGCAGCCTTACACTGAAGTGTGTATAAGGTCAGCTAAAGTCCTAGGTGAAGCCCAGATTATTTAACTGGGTGTGGTGGCACACACCTGAAATCTCTGCACTTTGGGAAGCTGAGAGAGAAGGAGCCCAAGTTCCGGAACAGCATGGGCAACTTTAGCAACTTAATGAGACCCAGTCTCAAAACGGGGATTGGGGAGGAGTTGCTGGGGGTATAGCTCAATGCAAAACCTTGGGTTCAGTGTCCAGTACTAGAAAAAGAAATTGGTTTCCAATTAAAAAGTGGTGGAGTTTGGACAATAATCTGCATTTCTAACAAGTTCCCAGGTGATGCTGATGCTGCCAATCCAGGGACCCAACACACTGGGAACATCTACAGGCAGGGTTGGCCTCTGTTGCCCTCCTCTGGCCAGACAATAAACAGTTGTGTTTCCAAAGTAACTAAAATGTACAAAATAGGAAAGGAATGGAAATAGAGTGGTCACCAGCCTAAGAAGCAGGTTAGCATATAAAACCAGTACTGTAAGCATCATTGTTTGCTGTTTCAGACAATTCTGTAAGGGTTTTCATATGAATTATCCTGTTTGATCTATGCAGCAATCCAGTGGCAAAGGGAAGATTGGTGTTTTCATTTTACAAATGAGGAAAAATAATCCCATTATGGCACCACTAAGGCCAGACACTTGATAGAATGGGATTTTCATAAGATTTATTTAAAATTCAACCAGGAAAAAGGTTGTCCTCATGATGACCAAAAGAATGGAATGAGGAAGTAGACAACAAGTGGCACAATGTCTTCTATAAGTAAGCCATCTGATCCCACAAGCCTGGGGAAGCCTGTAAGACCACAGGCTGGGCCACGTGTGGTGGTGCATGTCTGTAATCCCAGCAATTAGGAGGCTGAAGCAGGAGGATCACTGGGAGTTTGAGGTCAGCATGGGCTACATAGTGAGTTCAAGGCCAGCCTGACCTACGTAGTAAGACCCTGTCTTCAAAAAAACAGAAGCAAAACAAAACAAAAAACCAAAACAAAAAACATCACACAAACAGAAAGGCTGGATCCTTTCTCCAGTTGTGCCAGCTGGGGCTGGTAGTCCTGGGTTTCCCTTTTCTCTATGTACTTCCTACTTCAGTAACCAGACTTGGATGTCAGCAGAATCATCTAGAACCTAAGGGGCGTTATTACAAGTTATGGTTTCCGGGTCTCACTTCTATGTAGGTCTAGGACAGGACCCAGGACTCGGCATTTGAAGATGCCCCTCCCCAAAAATCTTGGTGTGGGAGTACAAGGGGCCACACTCTGAAAACCTGCTAGTCCTCACAAAATGTTTTCTTTACATACCACAACCAGAAAGTACTATTGTTTGGTTGTCAGGATTTTCTTTTTTAGTCCCTCTCTAAGTTTCTGTTTCCCTCCCCAGTCCTTCATTTACCCTCTTCACGCTTCAGTTTTCTCATCTGTAAGGAGGGCAATACTTACGCCACAGGGCCATAGTGAGGATTAAATGAGAAGGTCTATCTTGTAATTCCTGACATATACAAGGTGTTCAGTACATGTGAGCTCATGGTTCTTACCTTCTGACTCCTACTTCCTCAAAACGTAACAGTAGTTAAGCAGCCCTCTTTTGGATTCCCACAGGTGTTTAAGAAACGGCCCTGAGGACCCAAGGAAAATCAAGGTGATGTCTTCCCCCAGACTCATCCCCACCTGGAAGGATTTTAGCTACCTCATAAATGACATCATACAAAAAAGCAAGGTAATGTATAAATATGCCATTGGTTGGCCTCTGTCTTACAATAATGAGCATTTTGGAAAAACCATAGATTGTCTATAAGTCTAAGAAACAAGCAGGACAAACCATCAAGACAGTTGTCGCTTTAGTAGAAAGTGGATCACCCATTTCCAAATAAGGCTATAGGCCTCTTACAAAGGTACTTTACAGCAGACAAACACATTGAAGCATTGTCAGAGGAACCAATGCTCTGGAAAGAGAGGGGTCCTAACACAGAAGGGAGAAGGCAGCAGAGGGAGCATTGGCCAACCTCAGTTTTGCTGTGGATGGCTCTGTGCAAATGGATCCTGGGTACATGTTTCATAGCACACCTTCTAGCACTATGGGTAATACATATTGTGTATGTGCTGTTCCTGTCAAACTTAATGACTAGACAATGTCCTAATGTCTTACTTGTGTGGTTTTAAGCTTTGATAACTTAGGGCTGCATTGACTTTTGGGAGATCCTGTTAGGGTGATATACTTAGTACCTTTTAGTCACAAGGGAGAATGTTAGAAGACAGATGTGCTGAATGTCATTTTGGGAAGAACATCATTTTTCCCTGTACCCCCACTATAAAACTGTCCATACATAGCCTCAGGGTTCTGGTTCCCGCACGTGTTGGGAGACTTGTCACAAGTGCAGAGATCCATTGGTGGTAAGCTGTGCATGTGTGGGTGTAATAAGAGTTAGGAGGTGTGGGAGGTGTGATTTGGGGAACTGCTTCAATCATGAATTTTGTGAGAATATATTTAGTGCATGTGTGCCCTGGCCTCTTAGTTTATGCTATGTCTCTCTCCAGGAATCTTTAGATGACTCAAAGAGTGAAACAGTTGTGTTAAGTGACCGGTCCCAGACACTATTCAAAGAATCTCGACATCCTCTAAATATGCCACTTATATGCCATTACTTCTGTGATGCCGACTTCTTTGCCTCCCTCTCCTGGATGACACCCCACACAAAAGAAATACAGGTAAAACTTTCTTTTCCTTTCTAGCCTACTTTCCATGGGCCAAAGCCATACAGCTCTCAAACCAAGCTGACAAAGGAATATGTACCCATTGAATAAATATTCCCTGGTGTCCTCCCACCATACTTTCCCCAATTACTGTCTCCACGTTGAGTACACCTGAGTTCCCCTAAAGGAGACTGAGGTTAAAAAAGGGTCCTATACTTTCTACCTAGTTCCAAGTCCCATCACTAGGAGGCAGAATCACTGTAGAGTCTTCCAGTTCCTCCTTAACAAAAGAACAGGGAAAAGTAGCTGAATATTTGGCCCTTTTCTCCTCTATTATCTTTTCTAGCAGTTTCTACCATATTCTTTTCCAGGCTATAGTGTGGACGAAGAGCAAATCTGAGGACATGGTTGAGAAGAGAGCTTTCTCCATGACCGAGCGACTGCCACCCATCCAGTCAATGGCGCACACAGGTTCCTTCCATATCCTTGTGGCCTACTGTGGTGACATGATCCTGCGCCTCTTCGGGGACCACTTTCGGGCGTTCAAACCCCTAGCCACTGTGCCCTGCCGCTTCAACATCAACTGTCTCTGCTATGACTCAGAAATGAAGATGCTTCTGTCTGGCACCCGGGGGTCAGTGGTCAGCTGGGTCATTGATCAAAGTGGCAAGGGCCTGCAGATGGCTCACACGATTTCCATGCCTGGTGATGAGCTTGTCCAGGACATCGTGCTGAATGGCCCCAACGGCTCCCTTCTAGCCCTGTGTGAGACTGTGGTGAGAGCCCTTGCGCGCCAGGGCCAGGGCAGGCTGGGAGAGGTGAAGAAGTTCATGTCCACCAGGAGTGGCTCCTCTATCACCTGCTGCTTCACCTCCTTGGATAAGGGTTTTCTCTATGCTGGAAACAAGGCTGGGGAAATCCAAGTATGGAACCTCAGTCACAGCCACGCCCTCCACAATTTCAAGGCGCACTCCTCATCTGTGGTTTGTATCCGCAGCCGGTCCGAGGCCAACACCCTGCTAACAGCCGGCCAGGAAGGCTTGATGAAGGAGTGGAACCTTACTTCAGGGACCCTGCTTCGGCGACTAGAACTTGGTGAGGAGCTGTACCGCCTCCAGTTTATTGATGACACTACCTTCTTCTGCCAAAGTACCCATACGTTTTCCTTGTACCGTCTACCCTGCTTCTATAATCTCTTCCACGTCTGTGGGTCTGCTCCCCAGCAGGTGCATCGGGTCTGCTGTGGCGATAACTGGTACAGGATCCTGTGCATTACAGAAGATGGCCTGTTGCGCTTTGTGTCCCCATTAACAGGGGATCTTCTGCTTTTCACCTGGCCCCTCTCCATCCTGGACGAGGCTGTGGATTGGGCCTATGACCCGCGTAAAGAGGAGCTCTTTGTGGCAACGGGCAGCACAGACGTGCTGGTGTTTGACACAACCCGCTGTCCTTGCCTAGCCAAATATCTTTTATGCACCTCACCAAATCCTCAGGACTTTGTACACTGCCTGGCTTACGGGCATTTCCACCTGGGGCGAGGGATAGAAGGACTGATATTCTCTGGGCACCAGAGTGGTATAATAAGAGTGCTTTCTCAGCATAGCTGTGCCCGAATAGAGAAATTCATACACTATGGGGCTGTACTGGCACTCTCTACGCTGTCTGCGAGGCTTCTGAGTGGCCGGGAAAACTCTTTGCTGTGTTCCTATGGGATGGATGACTATATACACTTATCAGAAGTTGTGCTTGATGGGAGCAAAGTACAACTGCAGCTCCTTGCAAGCATTCTCAGCAGCTGTCCCCTAAAACAACTGGTACTCTTGCCCAACTCTGTGGGTGCCATCACAGAAACCAACTGCCTGCGTCTCTGGAAGTTCCATGATTTTATGTCCTATGGGTCAGATGTAGGCTCAAAATTCATAGAGACCTTGCCTCTGCACCAGTGTACCATCACATCCTTTGACGTCTGCTTGTCTTTGAGTGTTTTTGTCACAGCTGGTAGTGATGGCTCTGTCCGGATCTGGGACTTCCACGGCAGACTCATAGCCAGGCTGGACTCATCACTGCACTTTGGCCCGCTCTGCTTTGCAAATGACAGGGGTGACCTGCTTGTGACTTTCAATCAGGGTCTTTATCTGGTATCCTGTTTAAAACTGCTTCCCCCTACCCTGCTTTCTCTCCTTTCCTTAAGGAGTATGACGGATGAAGTGCTAGAGGCCCCCAAGCCTTTCACGCCAAGCTTCTTTCTGTCTTTTGAGACTATGCTTTTGCCCAAGTATATGTACTTTGGTCAAGGGAAACAGGAATTAGTGGGTCTGCAGAGCACTGTCAATAAGCGAGCCATTGCCTTTGACCATTCTGTGCCACACGTCATAGAAGAAGATGAGGATGGGAGTCCTGTGTTACTGGGTACCGTCAAATTCAGAAAGGCGGAGCCGGTGAGCAAGCCTCCCCATCACCATTACGTGGTTCCTCCTCAGTTACAACTGACTTACTGGGATGGACTCAACCCTTACGAGATACTGAGATGCTACTTTGGTTATGGGCGGGAATGGTTCCTTGCCCCTGATTGCTACATCCCCAACTCAGTGATTCGTGCTCGTCTTTGGCCAGAGGGCAGCCCAATACATCTACAGTGCAACCTGCACCCACCCCAGCGGGAACTGGAATGGGAAATGTCTGAACCCTTTTTCTGGCACAGAAGGGTAAGAACTTTAAGTAAAGCACAAGAATATGAAGAGAAGGAGGATGACAGCTTCCTAGAAACGAGAAAATCCAAGGATGGAACCTACAGTGTCCTTATGGACTCAGCAAACCGCAGTTGGCTGGGCAGAAAAATGAGTGAAATAGCTATTAGTAACCTAGTTGAGACGATCCTCCATATTATGATTCATGCTTCCCCACTGAAGTACCAGCGCTGTATTGGCGCACTAGGGCAGATCTTTGCGTCTTACCAAGTGTCTCCATCCCTGCGCTCTGAGACTGCCCACCGTCTGCTGGATGATACAACCAATTCCAACCCACTGATCCGAGAGCTAGCCTGGGAAGGGCTGAAGCGTCTAGGAATGGTCACTCATCTCTTTGCCTTGCCTCTGGCCCAAGGGTTAATGGATAAGGATGAAAGAGTGAGGAATAAGGCCCTCGAAATCATACCTGAGACTGGAATCCACTCTAGGACCTCACTCTTAAACTTGATCCAGGGACAAGACACTTTCCAGGAGATCCAGTAAGTTGTGCTTTCCTCAGTTCTCTACCACCTGCTAATTTTCTTCTCCTTCTTCTCCATTTTTCCATTCTCTTTCTTCGTGATCTTCTCATCCTATTCACTGGGCCTCCTCAATCTTTCTTCTTTCATAGCCACTTTCTTTTCTCTTTTTGAGATGGGGTCTTGCTATGTTACCCAGATTAGGATCAAACTTGTGATCCTCCTGCCTCAACCTCCCAAGCACCTGGAATTACAGGTGCATACTTTGCTTCACAGTTTTTTTCAATTCCTAGACTATCCTTGATGATCCCTTGTCTACTCACTCTTTTCTCCATTTCTTTGCTATTACCTGCCTGTGTCTTGTCTTCCTTAAGTCCTATTTTCCTGCATCTCCCATACAAATCCCCCCAATAATTGCCATCTTGGCTTCTTAGAATTTTTTTTCTTCTTCTTGGCCATCATTTACCGCTACCTATGCTGTTCCTCTTGGCCTCTTTGCCAACCCCCCGCTTGTTCTACAGCAGTTCTTCCTTTCCTGTTCTCTCTCCGGTCCTTGATTCAACATAGTTTTTCTTCTCATTTGACTTTCATAGGCAAGAGATGATTGGGGACGAATCCCTGGACCACCTGCTGGGGATGCGGCCCACAGATCTGCAAATCCTTTTCACTCAGGTGCAGCAGCGATTGAATGAAAACTTGACCTTGTCACAAGAAGATAGAAAGCCCCAATTTTCTTTACATGTCCCAAGAGCTTCTATACCTATGTCCCCCTCCATACAACCTGCCACTGTTCCTGAAGAATCTGAAGTCAAGCGTAGCAAAGTCCAAAGACGGACCCGAGCAGGGGGCAAAAAGCATGGTATGTATGGAATGGTCTGATTCGTACCTCAGGGTCCCCAAGAAGTGGCTAACTAGTGCTAAAGGAGGTCAAGAGATACGGGGTGGGGGGGAAGAGTTTTAAGTGAAAAGATCTCATCATAGAAGAAATTCTCCTAGGAATGATCTATCCAAGTTTGGGAAGATCTCAAAAATTATTAAGGGAGGAACACTGGGAAAACATAAAGAATTAAAAGCCAGGCGTGGTGAAGCACACCTGTAATCCCAGCACTCTGAGTCAGGAGGATCATTGTGAGTTCAAGGCCAGCCTGAACTGCATAGTGAGACCCTGCCTCAAAAAGATTAAAAAAAAAATTAAAAAATTTTTTTCACTTCAAAAATTTTTATTAGGACATGTTTGTAGTAATGATTGGATTCATTCTAAGGAGTTGGTACATATCCATAAGAGAATGCTTCCTTTAAAAACAAAAAAGGCCACAGGCCTTTCTGTTGCTACTTCTTTCATGGAAGTTCACGTAGTTCATACCAGAATTGAGAGGAGCTAGCCTCCTATACTTTCCTGATCTCCATCTTCTGCTTTTCCCTGCAGCCCAAAAAATGTCACGAGGTCTCAGAAGGGTGAAAGAGGGAGACTCTAAACAGATGAGCACAGAGCCAGGCCCCATAGAGGTTGAGACCAAAGAAGAGAGTGAAACTGTGCCACTTGAGATGGAGGACACAACCTTCCATGCCAGATCTTCAACTGATAGTTTAAAGGGCCTTGAAGATGTTGAACTTTCCGAGATAGCTGTCCCAGAGAGTCACATTGCTCAGACCCTAAAGGTGTTAAAGAAAACGCATGATACAAGACACAAGAAAGCTACAGCTCAGAAACCAATAAAGAGGCATAAGAAAAGAAAAGAAGAAAAAGTTTTAATTGAGGAAGCTTTGCCTACTATAATAGAAGAACCAGTTAGGAAAAAGCCTGAACTTCAGAGGCGGGGTGCTTCTGGAGTGCCTGGCTATAGGGCTAGAGATGATACCTCATGGCGGAAGGCTGTATGTCGTCTTATGACCCTGAGGATAGCTGGTTCCCAAAAACAAATGGCAAAAGATCTAAACACTGAGTTAGTGACTACAGCTCAGGAGATTCTGGCAGATCGGCGCCCCAGCTGGGAACTCTTTCAGAAGATCTGCCCCGTGTTGAAGAAAGAAAGCAAGGATATGCTTGAGGACCTTGCCAAGGATGTAGCTGAGGACCTTGCCAAGGATGTAGCTGAGGACCTTGACAGGGATATAGTTTGGCCAGAGGAGAAACCAAGTTTTATCCATGAAGAAGCAATTAGAGAGGACATGGTTATCAGAGACAAGAAAGAGATACCGGTGGAGCAAGAAGAGCAAGTGCAAAAGGAAGAAAGGGACATGCAGGGCTTGCAGGAAGTGGTTCCAAAAAGAGGCAAGAAAAAGCAAGTTATTTTTTTAGAACCAAGTGACCTAACTAAGAAAAAACAAAAGTCAAAGGAGGAAGAAAAGAAATCCCCTAAGAAGATATCTAAGGAAGAGAGGAAAACAGTGCAGGAGAAAAGTAAAATAGGTAAAAAAGGGAGGAAAATGACCAAAAAGGAGGAGGAGGATACAAGCAAGGAAGGAGAGGAAATGACAAAAGCAGAAGAGGAAGTGATTGAAAAAGAAGAAAAATCATTTATTGCTGAAGTAATGCTGTCTTGGCAGGAGTGGAAAAACTCATGGGATCAGTGGAAACAGGCCCATGATGAGACAAGAATATCATGGGAAGAATGGAAGCAAGAATGGGAGAGAAGGCGTGTTGAGGCAGAGAAGGAACTACCCAAGACTAAAGAGAAGCTATTCTTAGAGGAGGGAATGCAGGAAGGGGAAAAAAGGAAGCTGAAATGGGATGAGTGGAGACAGCTCTGGGAAAATATATTGTCATCCAGGTCCAAGGATGAGAAAGAACTCATTCTAGAGGAAGACTTATTTAAAGAGTGGGAGGAAATATCTAAGGAATTGAAACAAGAAGGAGAAGGAGAAGAAGAGGAAGGAGAAGAAGAAGAATATGAAAAACATGAGCTGCTCACAGAAGAGCAAAGACAGATCCAGGAAGAGCACATAAAGGTCAGGAGTCAGAGAAAAGAAGCCCGACATAAAAGACAACAAGCCAAAGACGAGAAAAAACTAGCACAAGAAGAAGAGAAACTTGCACAAGAAGAGAGAAAGCTGGCTCAGGAAGAGAGAAAACTGGCCCAAGAATATGTGAAAATATCCCTGAAAGATGAGAAAATGGCCAAGGCAGAGAGTAAGTTTGCCCAGAAAGAGGAAAAATTGGCTCAGAGAGAGGAGGCACTAAGCCATAAAGTGGAGCGACTGGCCCACAAGAGAAAGAAATTGGCCAAGAAATTGGAGAAAACTGCCCACGAAGAAGAGAAACTAGCAAAGAAAAAAGAGAAAGCAATTGTGGTAAAAAAAATATTGGCTGAGAAAGCAGAAACATTGAAACAGAAGGAACAAAGTCTAGAATGGCAAGAAAATGAGCTGGCTGAGGAACTAGAGGAGCTGGAAAGGAACATGAAAGACCTGGCTTCAAAAGAAGTTGAGCTGAACCAGGAACAAGAGAGACTGGTTAAGGAAAAGGAGGAACTGGCTGAGGAAGAGAAGATACTGGCCTCGCAAGAGGAGAATCTGGCTAAGAAAGAGAAATCACTGGCCCAGGAAGAAGAGCTGCTGGTGCAGGAAGAAGAGAATCTGGCTCAGGACAAGGAAAAAAACCCCCAGGAAGTAAGAAGATTGGTTCAGAAAAGGCAGAAACTGACAGAGAACAAAGAGAAATTGGCCCAGGAAAGGGAAAAACTGGTTCAGAAGAGGAAAGAACTCACACAGAAGAAGGAGAGACTGGCCCAACAGGAAGAGAATCTGGCTCAGAAGTGGAAGAATTTGGCTCAGGAGAAGGAAAAACTGGCTCAGAGGAAAGAGCATCTCCATCATATCAAAGAAGAACTCCTGCAGGAGAGAGAGCAATTAGCTCAGGCAAAGAAGAAAATAGATATGCACAAGGAGACACTGGTTCAGGTAGAAGAGAAGCTGAAGCAGGGGAGGGAGGTAGTGGTGAAGAAAAAGGAGAAGCTGGATGCTATACAGAAGGAACTGGTTCAAGCAGGTGGGACTCTGGCTAGAAACCAGGAGAAAGTGGCCCAGAAAAAAATGCAATTATCTGTGGCAAAGAAGGCAGTGCTCCAAGGAAGGAAAATGCTCAGAGATGAGCTGGATGTGGCTAAGGAAGAAAAGGCATTGGACATGGAAATGGAGAGGCTGGCCCAAAAGAAGATGAGATTGGACAAGGAGCTAGAAATTCTCTCCAAGGGACGGACTCAAGAAAGCCCAGAAAAACCAAAACTGACTAAACAAGAAATAGACCTAATGAAGAAGAGATTGTCACTACAGGAGAAGATATTAAGATATAAATATAGGATTCTGGCCACAGAGGAAAAAGATATTGCCAAAGGAAAACTGGAATTTACTAGTGGACAGAGGGCATATGCAAAAGAAGAGAGGAAGTTAGCTAAAATTATAAGGAAATTGGTTAAAGAGGAGGAGGACATTTTTACAGAGCCAACAAAAATGAGCAGTGTTACAAAGGTACTTCAAAAACTAATCAGTGATGAAAGGAAAATAACCCAGGAAGAAATAAAGATGACAAAGATGAAGCGGTCACTCATTGTCAAAGAGAGCAGACTGAGCAAGGAACAGAGCAGACTTGATATCAAAGAGTTGGATATTACTGAGCAAGAATCAGAATTGGCCACAGAAGAAGAGCAACTGGCTAAGCAGCAGAGAAAATTGGCCAAGAAAATGAGAAATATTACAAAGCAAGAAGAAAAAATGGCTGAGGAAGAAAGTAGATTGGCCAAGGAACAGAGAGAAGTCATACAAGCTATAGAAGAAGAAGAAAAAATAGAGGAAGAGAAAATCCCGTTTCTTAAAAGGAGGTGGAGAAAAAGAGAAAAGTCAAAAGAAATTGATACTCTAAAGGGAAAGTTCTACAGAGAAGTGGATGAGACGGAAAGTGAAGAGAGCATTTCTAAGGACATAGAAAGCCTGCTAGAAGAGGTAGAGCAAGAGAGTTTGTCTGATGAGGAGGAGAAGGAAGAAGAGGAGGAAGAGGAAGAGGAGGGGGAGAAAAAGGGGGAGGAAGAGGAGGAAGAGGAGGAAGAGGAAGAAGAGGAAGAAGAGATGGAAATGGAGGAAGAGGAAGAGGAAGAGGAAAAGAAGGCAGAGAGGGGGAAAAAGAAGGAAGAGAAGAGGAAGGAAAAGGAAGAGAAGAGGAAGACAAAAAAGAAAGTGGAAGAGGAGGATGAAGGTTCCAAGGAAGAGGAAGAAAGCATGAGTGAGGAGGAGCTGGAAAGTTCAAGTGAGACAGAAGAGGAGAGAAGTTCAGTAGAACTGGGCAAGGAAGAAGGCATCTTAAAAAAAGAAAAACTATTTCAGCTACAGGAAGAAAGAAGAAAGGACCTACAAAGAAGGAAAATGGTCCCTTTTATTGGAGAAAGACCCATTGGGGTCAAAGGCAGTGGTATAAAACTGGGAGTTCTAAAAGTCCCTTCCAGACAACCAATCTCAGTACATGTGGGTATGGGAGGGAAGATACAAATGCCACTGCCAGTTACACAAACATTCTTGGAAGAAAAAACCACAGCACTCCAGATATGGAGTATATCCTCAAAGGTACAGTTGAAGGATAAAGAAAGAGAACTGTTTGAAAAATGGAAAGACATGCCTCTACCCGTGCTGGATACAATTTCAGTGTCCCAAGAGCAGGACATGAAGACACCATTCATGTCCGGCATATTCAGGAAAACCATGGAGGCTCGCAAACTCAAACACAGACTCCCAGATGCCAGGTGGAAGTGGCTTTTGCAGCAGCATCCATCTCTGATAGGATACAGTAAGATACAACCCCCTGTTGCCCGGATCCTGGATGACAAACAACATCTAGAGGTACAGGTAAGCCTCTCAGACACGGAGTGGATCCACCAGGTCCTAGAACAGATGGAAGCAGGGGAACAGCTTTCCAGAGACAGCTTCCACAGATTGTGTCAGCTCCTCAAAGACTTGACTTCAGAGGGAAACTTAGAGTGGCTACGTCCAGCCACACTCAGAACCATTGTGCACCATCACTTGCAGGCTCTGCAGTCACAAAGCACAAGGGCCACGCAGCCCAGCAGGGAATTCATGACTCTGAAACACCGGAAAGTGATTCCTCCTATAAAAGGAAAGGAAAAGGAAAGTTGGCTAAAATCTTTGACTGTTCCCACACCAAAGTTCCCATTAGCTGCCCAGATGATTACAGACCCAAAGGCTACAAACTGGCATCTTCTAGGTGAGCCTTACATGAGTGCACAGATACAGCAGTTATCCAATGCTGTCAAAGAAATGGAGATACGACATTTTTATCCTGTCAGAAGAGACCTTTTCACAGGTGCCCATGCCTCTGTGGACAAACAAACCCTGGCACTAATGTTTCAGAAGGACCTTAGGGCTTTTAAGGGTAAAGACAGGTTTCCTAAATTGTCCAAGTTGCAGAAGAAACAGCCTATCTCACAAAAGAAGGAAAAGGTACCTCCATGGGAGACATTTGTGGTACTGTACCATGTTTTGCGGACGCTGCAACAGCGATATGCTAAAGACACTGCTGCTTGGATGGAACAGTTCCATCAGCTCATGGACTTGTACCAGCTCAAGTCCCCCAGAATCCAGAGGCTGCTACAAGATCTGCTACTGACAGAGGAAACTCAGCCTGAACAGATCATCTATAAAGAGGCCCTGCCACCCACAGAGCTAGTACCTGGGGAACGGGTGTTCTACTGCCTGGTTTGTGGTGGCTCTCATACCCCAAGCACTCTGGGGTTCCAGGATGTGGTAGCCCTTCCTGGACAGAATAAGGTGCACACCTTCCTTCCTGTAGGTATTGCCAAATACGGAATCTTAGAACTTGCCTGGAAGAGCCTGCCCCAAGCTGATACTTGCCTCACCAAGGAATTTCCCCACATCATTGCCACCACTCCCAAATTTGGGACTGGCTAGAGGTCAAAACTTTTCATTCTCAACTGGAGAAAGCTCTGCTCATCAGAATCTAGATCTTCATCTCTAGGGGCCAGATCAAAGCCCCTTTTCTACCCAGCTCTGGAAACCTGTTTCTGTATGTGAATAAAAGGGAGGTTCTTTTTTTGCAACAAGTACTTTGATGTGTTCCTTTTCCCCAAAATTTATATTTTTAGGAAGGTCACCAGAGATACATACTTCTGTGAGTATGAAAATATCCCAGCAGCCAGTGGTATTCACTCTATGAAGCTCCTGAAGGGTCTGTCCTTGTCCTCGTCCTTCCTTGTCCTCTACCATCCCTGTCCTGAAAACAACAGGAAGGAAAGCAACTGTCACAAAACTAATGTATATACACATTAATATAAGTGGTGGAATGGATTTAAGAATCAGAAGGCCTAACATTTGCATTTTAGTATTTGGAGGCACAATGTGGGGATTGACTAATTCCCTGATCATAGCCTTCTTTTCCTTCCATTACAGGAGTCAGTCTAAAGTCAGGGTACAGTGGCTTCACTGGTACAAACAAAATCCAATGAATTGTTCGTTGTGATCCCAGAGTCAAAAAGAATATGTATGACCATTCAGTGAGCCTCAGAAACTAGGTACTTGCTGTGACAATCCAAGTCTACACACCACATTTGATTACTATGCTTTGTAGCTAAGACACTTTTATTCTGGAATAAATACACTCTTCTATCTTTATCCCTACTTTTCACACCATGCGTTAAGGATATAGAATTAGTCATCTTTCTCCATGTTATGGATTTTTCTGATAAAGCATAGTTTCATAAACTAGTGTCAAAGAGGTACTTCCAGGGTCTATGAGGTTCCTGAAATTAAATGAAAAAATTGTTAGTGTGTGCCAGGTACTTTTTCTTTCTTGCTGGGTAAAAGTCTGTAGCATTCATCAGATTCTTAAAAGGGCACTTGACACAATATGTTAAATCACAACTTAAAGAGCATAGCCATCTTGGCTTTAGTATAGGCACTGCCAATAATCAGCTGAACGAACTTCAACAATTATCTTCCCCTTGTTAGCCCTTTGTTATTCAGTTTTCAGAGACAGAGCCAGCCAGCCAGCCAGCCAGACAGACAGACAGACTTCAAACCTCTCCAGGATGCTAAAAAGGGTTACCAACCTCCCATTCCTCTCCCAGTGTGTGTGCTCAAGATATCATAACAGATTTTTCCTACTATGCACAGCTACCAACTGCTCTAAACCAGGATATGAGTAATATGGAGTTGACCTTGCTTAAGACTTCAAAGGATTTTACATTCCTGGAAGAATAGTATGTGCTCGCACCAAGGTGAATGACTACATAGAGCTTGGGAAATGATTTGTCAGCACATGCAAACTTCTAAATGACCTTGCTCTGAGGACTGAGCACTGGGGCACTAATAAGTATTGGAAAAAGGAGCCATAAAAGTGAACTGTCAAATAGACGGAGGAGCAGCAGCCAGGAAGGTAAGAGGAGAATCTTGTAAGAGTGGTGTCCAGCAGGGTTCCTCCAGACTGATGGCAGAGAAGCGTTGCGTGGGGTTTCTCTCCTCTTGCATGGCTCACTGTTGCTCCAGTGATGTTGGGATATGGGGGGCATAGCTTGTCCCTTCCTGAGCAGCTCACTGAAGCTCCCGATGCTCACTGAAGCTCAGCCATTTATGACAAACCAACAGCCAACATCATATTAAAGGAACAAAAATTGAAAGCTTTCACTTTAAAATCAGGAACAAGACAAGGATGTCCACTATCACTACTCCTATTTAATATAGTGCTAGAAACACTAGCCAGAGCAATTAGACAAGAGAGAGAAATAAAAGAAATAAGGATAGGAGAGGAAGAAGAGGAATTACAATTATTCACAGATGACATGATACTCTATACAGAAGACCTAAAAACTCCACAGAAAGACTTCTAGATTTAATGACCAAATTCAGTAGCCTAGCTGGATACAAACTCAACACTCAAAAATCAGTAGCATTCCTGTACACAAACAACAAACTCATGGAGCAATTAGGAAAACCACACACTTCACAATAGCATACAAGAAAATGAAGTACTTAGGAATCAATCTAATGAAGTAATTTATCTATACAGTGAAAATTACAGGACTCTGAAAAAAGAGATCAAAGAGGATTTCAGAAAATGGAAAGATATTCCTTGCTCATGGATAGAAAATGTATATTGTGAAAATGGTCATATTCCCAAAACTTATGCAGATTCAATGCAATCCTGATCAAAATACCATTAGTATACCTCACAGATCTAGAGAAAATATTCCTAAAATT
>NW_004955468.1:2210117-2218226 GCF_000276665.1 Chinchilla lanigera | reverse complement strand
TCCAATCATCATTTGAATGATTTCAATGTTTGAACTGTTTCTTTTGGTGATTATGAATAATGCTACCATGAATATTTATTTAAAGTTATTGTGTAGAATTTTTTTCCTTTGTTGTTGTTTTTGCTTGTTTTGTATGGGGAATTGAACCCAGGGCTATAGCCCCAGCCCCTTTTCTATTTTTTATTTTAAGACGGGATTCTCTAAGTCAATAAATTGCAAAGGCAGGGCTCAAATCTGCAATCCTACCTCAGCTTACCAGGGTGTTGAATCACAGCCATGTGCCTACCATACCCAGCTATACAGATGTTTTATGTCTCTTGATTATGTTCCTAGGAGGGGAATTCCTGGGTAAGAAGGGGAATATTTGAGAAAAATTTGTCAAGTAGAATGGCTAGGACTTTGGAGATACATGAAAGAAGACCAGTGGTGTTGAACCTATGGCAAGAGTGGTGGGCTGTTTGTTATCATTGAAAGCTCTAAATGGTTCGCCATCACTGGCTGTAGACTAATTCTGGCTCAGGTTTAGCTATTTGATGGTAGATTTCTAAAATGACATCCGGGGAATAACAATTTCGGAAGGGGGATAAAATATGTGTGAGTCTGAAGTTCTGTGGATAGGTGTGAATTGGAGTTATAATTGTGGCAACTACTAGTATACAGTGCATACTTGAAGCCACCTGATTGGATGCCATGACCAAGGAACAGAGTATAGATAAGGAAAAGAAAAAGGAACTGAATCCTGAGGACGTCTAAAATTAAGAGGCCTGAAAGAAGAGGAAGCAGCAGCATAGGAGACTGAGAAATAGTGATTTGTGAAGGTGAAAGAAAACTAAGAATGCATGAGGTCATGGTAATTTAAAAAGTGTACTAAGGAAGAGGGACTGATTGATCATTTGTGTAAAGTGATCCTAACAGATTTGTCAGTTATATGTTGGTTTCTGTGTGGGGTGACAGGTCCCCAGGACCAGGTGTGACAGATGAAAAACAAGGAGACGAAGTTATGAGATCGGGGGCTACAGCCTCTAGGACTGAAGCCTTGATTACAATTTTCTTTAGCTTTTTATTGGGATTCTCCCAAAAAGCAGGAATGAGGGACATGGGAGGAATCATTAACACAATTTGTGGGGGCAATACAGTTTAATTATCACAGGAACTGAACTTTGACTTATGTAGCCATCATATGATCATTCTTTCAGACATATCTCAGCAAAGCACCTGGTGTTGTTCTAGTGGCTTTCCCCAGGGACTAAGATCCTGCTTTCATCCCTTATTCCATTAATGTTTTTGCTAGACTTTCTCCAGAAACAAACAATCATATATGGCTTGGTCAGGCTCAAAGTCCCATACAGGTGATACATTGAAAGGTAAACTATAGAATGTCCTTCTCCACACAGGTTGAGTAGAATAACAACTGAAAGTCAACCATTCAGTTTAGCAAGGTGACTATTCATATTTTTTGGCCTTTTTTTTTTTAGTTGTTTTACCTACTTGTCCCGGCCGCGGGTACAGTCAACGAGGACCCTAGATGGGGAGTGGGGAATTATAAAGGGACAAGAGACACGAAGAATGGAGACAACACAGGATTCTGATCAAGTCTCGTTTATTGGCGGGGAGTACTGCGTACATATAGGGCGCGGGGAAATACGGAAGTTCTTAAGGCGGGAGTAACCAAGTAACCCGACAAGGGCGGGAGTAACTAGGTAACAGTGGGCAGTCCTAGTTCTAGAGGCGGGAGTAGCTAGGCAACGGTGGGCAGTCCTGACTTAAAGGGAAAGGTGCGTCTCTTTGGAGAAGTAGGCAGGATAACAGAAACTTAATGCTTAAGACGGCTACTAATATACAGTGGAGGTTAGTCACGGTCTCCTACACCTACTCGTTTTGATTATCAGTAATTTGTCAAGAGCAGTTCTGGTTGATGGGTGCTAATGTCTGATTGGAGCTGGGTTCAATAGAGAACAGGAGGAGGGAAGTCAGAGGCAGGAACTATAGTTAATATCTCATAGAAGTTCTGCTAGAAATGGCACAGTAATTGTTTGGAAAGGGGAGGACAAAACAAGAGCGTGTGTTGTTTCCAAGGTAGGGTAATTGCTGGTGTCAAGAGCTTCGAAAGATGTGCACACCTGAAATCCCAACATTCTGCAAGACTGAGTCAAGCCCAATTGGTCAATTTAGCAATTTAGCAAAATGCTGTCTCGAAATGAAAAAGCTCTGGGGATGTATCTGGGTGTTAAAGTCTTGGGTTCAACTTGCAGTGGGGTGGGAGAGTGGAGGCAGAGTTTAGAAATCAAGAGGATATAATCTAGTGTGCAACCGGACAAATCGTAGTCCCTTAAAACAAGCAGTACGGGAAGTTCATTCTCTCTATCGTCATCGTCATTACTACCAAGGGACACTGGGAACGGCTGGACTACAACCCACAGAACTTGGGAAGAGTTTTACCTGAAATCGGTTTTCCTAAGTAGAGAAAGAATCGCGGAGGAAAATCGAGTCCTCTTGCGACCTGGACCCCTGGAGAGACTGAGAAAGGGATGGATTTAGGAGCACAGCGGAGAAAAGTAATCCAGCCTAGTTGTCCATAGTGGGAGTCGTGGTCCCAGAGGCATCCCTGAGTGCGGTTCCAGCGTTCCGGCCTGAAGGAGGAGATCTGCCCAGAGGGAAATCCAGCAGTAAAGCAAACCTCGGGAAAGAGAAAAGCCGGTTGCCGGGAAGCGGGAGCTGGACAGCCAATCCTCTGCAGAGTGCCCAGGCTCGAGGGGCGGGGCTGTCCGAGTGGCGCCGCCCTCCGCGGGTGTGCGCAAGCCCGTCTGAGTCTCCCAGTCGCCCAGAGCGTTCTAGTCCCGCCTCCGCCGCCCACTCACCAGCGCAGAATTCAAGGGTTTCTCCGAAGTCATATGTCAGCCCAACCCGGCGGAAATGAGGCTTTTGGCGATCGCGGAGCTGGATCGGCATTTCTGGTCCCACACAATGCCCCGGGACACCAATTTATTCAGATCCTTCACACCGAAGCCAAAGGAGCGGGAAGAATGAAAAGGAGCACTGGGGGGGAGAGGTTGTGGGGGTACTCTCAGGAGTGCGTTCCAGTGACCGCCCTGTCCTACCGTGTGCCTCTGTGAAGGTGCTGCGGAAAGAAGCTAAAGAAATGGTTGGGCGCTGTCTTGTTGAGCTGCGTTAACCACTGCTGCTTTGGTAATAGGTTTTGCTTTGAAGCTTCCTGGGGCTTCGTAGGCTTGGCTGTAAAGGGTCCCATGGAGACCTCTTCTGACCACCAAGAGCCCACCCCGCTACGTGGCTGCTGATGCGGGGCTTCTGTCATAAAGGCCAGAGCCTTACATGCGCATCCCCGCATGTCCAGTGACAATGGCATAACCGCTCTGAACATGCCTGGAGTCGGACTCTGGCCTTGGTGCCTTCTAGCTGTGTGGCTGAGATTTTCCTCTCCTAGAGAAAGAGGGGTAATACGCAGAAACCTGAGGTAGAGTAACTCTGGTTTAAAAAATGCGGAAAGTCCAGTTGGCTTTTAAATTTCACTAAAAAGATAACTTTTTAGTGTAAGTGTGTACCAAATATTATTTGAAATTCAAATGTAACTGTTTTCCCTAGTAGCCAGCACCACTTTAAGGCATTATTAGGAAACAGTGCATGAACAAGTCTTTAGAAGAGTGCCTGGCACATATAAATACACAGTAAAGTTTGTTTATACAAAAAAAATCCCCTTCTCCATATATGTGTTTTTCTAGTCACCTGGCTGTACTATCTTAGAGGGCCAGCCCTCAAAAAGCCACTGTCATAAAAGGTCTTATAGTTTCACCTCACCACCATCCCACTGCAATAAACTTCTGTCTTACACTGATCACAAAGCCGTACATTCTTCTTACCTCCCAGGAGTTAGCACATTCACTTGGGGAGTTTTGAAGTTCTTAGTAATGTTGGTGCTCTCTCTGGACAAGTGTGTGGCTTGGGGGAGGGGAACGGAGGAGTCTGATCCATTATGATGGAGCCAGTGACACTCTTGCTCTGGGAAGTTGTGACTAGCGTCTCTTCTAGAGGTGGGTATATGATCTGTGGATGATGAAGGCATGTGAGTCAGAAGGGAATGGAAAGTGAATGGGGTGGGCCGGGGATATAGCTCAATGGCATAAGTGCCTGCCTGGCAAGCTCAAGGTCCTGAGTTCGATGCCTAGTACCAAAAAAAAAAAAAAAAAAAAAAAAAAAAAAAAAAAAAATCACCGAAAGTGAATGGGGAAACCTATGACACTAAATGTTAGTAACAGGTTTTCCCAGTAAGTATAGTGAATGGCTTCATCCCCACTGAGCACATTAAGGCATCTGGCATATGTGAGATAAGACTGCTCAGTCTCAGAAGACTAAAGGGAGAGGGGGGTATAGCGAAGTGGCAGAAGCTAGGATTACAAATGTTGTCTGTTTGACTTCAATGCTTTCATTTCATCTCTTACTCCTCAATCTTAGCATGGCCCTTTGCCAGTAACAGCACCCTGAATTTATACTGCATTTTTATTACAAAGTCTTTTGATGTGTATGTATGTATCTATGTATATGTATGTATTTATTTTGAGACAGGCTGGCCTTGAACTCGAAGTAATCTTCCTGCCTCAGCCTCTGGAGTGCTCGGATTACTGGTGTACCCCACTACACCTAGCTACAAAGCCTTTTTAATATTATCACCTCATCTTCTTTTTCTAAGTGCTTTAGTAAAGAAACAGCAGGGGGCATTCTTCATTTAAGTGGATGAAAGTGAAATGTCTGGCTCTCATTTTAAACTTGATGGAATGCAGTCTTTGCTTAAATTTAGACCGAAGTGTTTGGCATCTCCCATTCCCCCAGCCAGAGCTCCTAGTCTTAAATTACCAGAGGAAACTTTAGGGAGTCTCTGAGACTGTGAGGTTTAATCTCATTTTTATTCACATCTGCCCATTCTGTCTCCTCAGTATTTTCACTCTCCCTTTTTTGCTGGCTTTTCCCTCTTGACATTTAAACATACTTGGTTTTCTCATTTTAAAAAGTCTTTTTTTGCAGAGCCCAATAACTTGGTCTTCTCATGCATGTCCTAGAGAGTCATAAGCAAGATTTTGGAGAACTTAGACTTTATTTATGGTAGAAATTGGAGTAAGGTGCTGACTCTTGCTAGATGGAAAAGAAATGCTTAGAGTTGTTGAGCTCTAACAGGAATCACACAGGCCCTCCATAGCATGCTAGTGCCAGCCAGTGTTTCCAACAAGCACAAAAATTCAGAATAAACATTTAGGAAAATTTGTAACAGTTTAATGAAATAGTCTTATGTTTTAAACTTAATAAAAATCTGTTTTAAACTTAATAAAAATCTGCAGTTAAAAATATTTGATTTTGTATGCTTTTGTACCTCTCTCCCTTTCTTTCTCTCTTCCCCTTTCCTTTCTCCCTCTCATCTCCAAGCTTTGAAAAGCTGCACTTCAGTGGTCTTGAGTTTCTTACCTTTCATTTACCCCTCAGTTCTTTCCTATGTGCCTTCAAGAATCACTACTCTGATACTCTTCTCCTTAAAGGCACTACTACCATTTGCCAATTCCATTCTTTGTTTCCTTATTTGACCTATTTGTTCCTTCCCTGGTCAAAGAATGAACAGTTTTGACAAGGTCCTTCCCTACCCCCAAACTCCTCTTCTGCATTAAGATGATAACATTAGGTACCTTAATATTTTTCAGTGAGTGATTGTTTATATAGGATGGCTGGGAAGGAGGTAAGGTATAATGATTAACTAATAGAATAAGGTTATGTAAATGACCTTTCTGATTCAGCTTTCTGAAGGAGATATGGACCACAGGGTTCTTTCTCTCAATTCTATGGCAACCACTAGATTAGAAATGACAGCAGGAAACCCAAGCTCTGAAAACGAGAAAAACAAGGAAGATAGACATTCTACGTTGCAGATATTGGCCTCAGTGTATAATATCCCTCTCCCTCTCTCCTTCTCTCTCTCTCTCTCTTTCTCTCTCTCTCTCTCTCTTTCTCTCTCTCTCTCTCTCTCTCTCTCTCTCTCTCTCTTTTTGGTGGTACTGGGGATCAAACTCACCACCTTGTGCTTGCCAGGCAGGCGCTTGTGCCACTGAGCTATATCCCCAGCTCATATAATCTCAAATCTACTGTGGATGAGAAAGCAGACATGATGTACATTATAAATAAGGAAGTATTGATACTTCCATTTCATTTAATGCCTTACTTTCCAGCTTAGTGGGCAGGGCAAAAATTCTGATGTACAGAAAGTTGGTGCGTTAGATTCATGCAGCATTGTTTAGTAAGCAGGTATAGCAGAAGCATCTGCTGAGGTAGTGGACCCCAAAAGTAAACTTCATGAAGCTCAGTTTAGGCTGATCAGTATGAGTTTATGGAAATATGTCACAGATATGCTGTATCACTGGAAGATAGCATGTGTTGTATTGTTCTATGTAACACAATAAAGTGTATATGTATCTTCCTTGATAGGGAGACACACACACACACACACACATACACTCCAGTGGGGCAGAACACAGAATTTTAGACCTGAAGTAGTGAACCCAATGTTGTGAAGAGCACCCACTTCCCTTTATACACATAAGAATAGTGAAGGAAGTACAAGTCACAGGATCTCACTGTCACATATGGTGAGCATTCTATTACATGTCTGTGAGGTGTAAGTTTCTCATAAGCAGTATATTATGGATGTGTGATTGTGACAAGACTGATTCTTTCTTTGCAGGCAGGAACTCTGAAAAGTTATTCCAACTGTGGTAGGTATAGTTATTTCCCATGACTGGGTTCATTTTTCATTTTCATGCGGAATTGTAGTCCTTTCTTTTACAAGCATTTTCTTTTCCCCCAGTATACTGGGGACAGAACTACATTAAACTACATTCCCAGCTCTTTTTTAATTTTTGAGACAATAGAGTCTCATTAAGTCATTAAGTTGCCCAGGCTGGGCTCAAACTCATGATTCCCCTGCCTCAGCCTCCCAAAGTGTTGGGATTGCAAGCATGTGCCAACCATGCCTTCTTTTTTTCTTTTGTGTACTTGGTTGTGACTTATTTGTTTAATATCCCTTTCCCCTACTGGAAGGGAGGGAAAGGGATTTGTTTTTTAGATTTATTTATTTTATTTTTTTATTTGTTTGATTGATTTTATTTTTTATTTGTTTGATTGATTTTGTTTGGCTTTTGTAGTGCTGTGAATCAAATCCAGGGCCTCACATATTCTAGGCAAGCCATATCTCTGGTCCAGGACTCTAGTCCTAAGCTCCAAGGCCATGTTTGCTTTGCTTAGCATTGCATTTCCAGTATATTTTGTAAAACCGATCAGCTGTTGCCAACCTTGATACTGTGTCTGAACCTGATACTGCATCTGAACACTGAAGATTGTTTAAGCGCTTAGCTTCTCATTTTTCTCAATGCTAATAATTAGATGGCTAGCAGAGAAATCCATTCATTATGTAGAATGGATATCTTAGGACACCTCTTGAATGATTCTTTCCTCCTCCTTCCTAATCTAATTTACAGGCACCACATCTACACTCACCTCATTTCAGAATAGTGGGGGTGACTCTGAGTTAGTTCACCTGAATACCCATCTCCATATCCATTTTGACTTGGATGCAGGCCCACAGGATGCATATTTCCTAAAAAGTAGAATGAAGGCCAAGAAAAGGACCTTCAACATGGTGTTTCTATCACACACCAAGCATCTAGTAGTAGGAAACTCCCAAAGTGAAACTGTCCCATCTTTCCTTAGTTACAAAAAGGAATAAGGGATCTAAATACTCAGCCTTTTTCTAATGCGTACTTTCAGGAGATGATCCACCTCCACGATCAGCCTTTCATCTTTCATCCTCTTCTAGGCAGTGGTTTGGATACAGAAAAAAGGTACAGATAAGAAGGGAGTGATTGAGAAGGTGAAGTTTCACGTGATGGAACAGGTGCCTCCCATCGAAGCAATGGTCCACACGGGTTCCCACCACATGCTAATTGCTTACTGTGGTGACATGCGCCTGAGGCTCTTCGGAGATCACCATCAAGCATTCCTGTCTCTGGGTACAGTGCCCTGTCGTTTCTCCATCAGCTGCCTCTGCTATGACTCAGAAGC
>NW_004955468.1:2205128-2206082 GCF_000276665.1 Chinchilla lanigera | reverse complement strand
GATAACCATTGATAATTTCCTACCATCTTGTCTGTAATTTGCTAAGTCCCCCCTATTATTATGTTATCCTTCTTTTATTCTTTAAAATAAAATAAAATAAAATAAAATAGATAAGGACTGGGACATGACTGAATTCTCAAGACCCCAGCCACTGTCACCTGTGACTTTAGAAGCAAAAGTTTCCATGAGTAAGCCAAAGGATAAATCCAAGGAGCAAGACAACTTCCTTTAATGTTAAAACATGACAGACCAAAACAGTGTGGAGAAAATATAGTGAAGGGTTAATACACAATTTAATAGAGACCATTCTCAACCTCAGTTTATTGTTCGATAAAGAAATACAAGAAATCTTTTGATATCCTGGCATAAATTTTTGCCAGTTATTAAACATCTTCAAGATTTCCTACTAAGACAACCTGTTGTCTACTGAAAGATAGAACCCATTACAATTCACTATCCATGAGCTAGTATGGGAGATGCCAAAGAGGCTGAGCTTCATAAGCCATCTTTTTTGCTGTTCCACTGGCTATGGGATTGATGGGCAGTGATAAGAACGTGTGGCCTAAGGTCTTATACCTTAGAGTGAGAGTCACAGGAGCCCATCCAAACCAAGACCATGCTCGTGTACCTGCTGAAGAAACAGGAAACTCTCCAGGAAATAAAGTTAAATTGGGTGGTTATTTTCCCTTCTTCTGATTCCTTCTAGTTCCTAGCTTCCAGAATCTGATTGTTTCTTACCCTTTCCCACAGCTCCTTTTCTATTCTTTCCCCTTCCCTTTGTTCCTTATTGCTATTTGCTCTTTTCTCCCAGCATCTACCTGTTTTCTTCTAACCAAGATTGACTTATTTTTTCTATCATTTTCTCCTTGAGGTTCCTCAAGACTCAAATCTGCAACTCTCTGAAAGAAGTTTTTTATATCACTTTCACTATTTATTGCTATTCTTCATTCTTCT
>NW_004955468.1:2187228-2204188 GCF_000276665.1 Chinchilla lanigera | reverse complement strand
TAGGTAGGTGAGTTACTACTAAACTGCACAACAGTCCTCAATCTTTCCCCTTCCTCCACATCTTCTTTCTCCTTTGCCTCTTCTCCTTCTTCCCCCTCCTCCTCCCACTCTTCCTCTTCTTCTACACTGGGAATTGAACCCAGGACCTTCCCAGTGAGCTGCATCCCAGCCCTTTTTCTTTTCTTTTTTTTCTTTTTCTTTTTCTTTTTTTTTTTTTTAAAAACAGGGTCTTACTCAGTTGCTCAGGCTGGGCTCCAGCTTGTAATCTTCCTGACTCAACCTCCCAAGAGAGCTGGGATTAGAGACCCACACCCCCATGCTGAGCTATCATTCTTTCTTCTGTATCCATCTTATACTTTAACCTATTGTGTTTTAAAGGACTATTTTATGCCTATATCACTCATTGTAGCTTCTCTTTCATTTTAAATTTTGCCTTATTATTAGCTTGGTATTGTCCTTCTTTCCCCTTGACTTTTGTAGACTGGAAACTATTGGGGAGGCCTCTCTGGGCAAGCTGCTGGAGATTCAAGCTGGAGATAGCCCGCGTGATGGATAAATTAAAACTTGATCTTGTCACATAAAGATGAACCACTTACTTTTTCTTTGATATACAAAAAGATGATAAACTTGAGGACGCTGTTGATCAAACATTCATATTTTTGCAAGAACATGAAAAGATCATTGAACTGAAACAAAGAAAGAAACATTTTCACAAAGAGCAGAGAGCTTAGTATGTATGAGGTGAGGTATGGGGTATGCTTGGGGCCAGCGTCATTAAGGCAGAGCCAATAGGAGCAAGGTATATAAAATGATAACAGTTCATCTTCATAGAAAGTAGCCTTCTTGAGAAAGATCACACGACAAGTGCTAAAGTCTTATTTGTTTAGGACATAGAAGCTGGATAAATGAGCATTTCTAAATCATAAAGCCTTAGTCCCTTGTACCTATGTATCTCTAACACAGTTCACTGAATGAGATATGAGATCTCACTTAGGACCTTGATGTTTTTCTTAATTACTTTTTCTTTTAATATCTTTGCATTTAAAAAGGCCCTGAAAAGTGCCACACAGCACAGAAAGAATTATAAAAGGTTAGCTCTGTGATTGTGCCTTCAGTGTATTCAAGTGAAAAAAAGGTCAGGAAATCAGGCAAGCTGACAAGCAGAATGTTACCTTGGAACCAGAACTGCCACTAAGTGCTTTCCTCTCCGTCGAATGCCAGGAAGATGCTGAAACAAAGCAGAGCATATTAGAAGCTACAAAAGCCAAGGAGCTCACAGACCCCTTGGAAATCACAGAGGATACAGAGACTACAGATCAGTGCACCCCGAGAGATGTTAGAGAAATGATTCCTAAGCTGGAGAGTCAAGAACACATTAAAAGGTCTTGGAAAAGGGCAGGGAAGAAAAGGGGGCACAAAGAATAGCCGCTAAGAAGTGGGAAAAGAAAAGGACTTCAAAGGGTATTTCAGAGGTGACTACAGAAGAGCCCAAGGAAGAAGTAAAAGAAGTTATATAGTTTCTGAAACAGAAAAAGATGCAAAGAAGAAACACACAAAGAGCAGTTTAGCTGGGACCCTTGGACGTGTCTGGACAGTAGGTCTTAGTGGGATGACATTTCCTACCTTGTCACCTCAAGGATAGTGAGCTCCTATTCAGGAGTGTTAACGGCTTGGAAAAGAATTGGTAGACCTTGCTCAGGTTGTGCTTGCTGACTGACAGCTCTGCTGGGATCTCTTCAAAGAGATTTGTCCCCTTTTAAAGGACTCGAGCCCATTTTCATCAAAATTACATGATGGAGAACCACCATTCAAAACAGAAAATGTGGTTAAAGAGGCTGTCAGGCATGAAGGGTCAGTAGTATTAAGATAAAAAGAGGCTAAAAAAGTGATGAAGTAACATAAAATTTTCTCCAAAAGTCAGGAAGTTGCTTTCTTAGAAGATCACCCAGTCTTAGAGAAAAGGAAATTTGAGGAGGTAGTAAGGAAATTGGACAGGTAAGAAGGGAAAATAGTTGAAGAAGAAAGAAAACTGACAAAACCTTAGAATATGTCAATGCAAGAAGAGGAGAAAGTGACCAAGGATAAAAAGAAATAGACCCATCCAGAAGAAAGAATGTCACAGAAAAGAGAAATATTTGTTCCCCAGCAAAGGAAATCAACTATGAAAGCAGAAAACAGTCCAAGAAGAAAAGAGACTAATTTGAAAAAAGAGGAAATCACTTGGAAAAAGCAAAAAGTGATCTGGAAAGAGGGGAAGGCAACCCTGGAAAAGAGAAGGTGGAACTGGGAAAAGATTATGCAGGCTGGCAAGGAAGGCTTACCAGCCAGGGAAGAGGGGTTGTTATTCCCAGAGAGTAAACTAGGTGAGGAAGAGGAGGAAGTGATCCTGGGTAGAGAGGAACAAGTTGGAGAACGGAAGAAACAGTCGCATAAAAAGAAGAAACACAGCTGGGGAAAAGAGGAACCAATAGGGAAAGAGGAAAAAGAGGAGGAAGGTGAGGAAGAGGCCTGGGAACTGGGTATATTGTCCCTGGATTATCTGTCTGTAGAAGAGGAAGGACTGTCTGAGGAAGACAGAAAACAAGCATCAGACAGGGAGAGTTTAGCAAAGCAAGAGAATAAATTGTACCAAGAAAAGAGAAACGGCTTGAAAAACAAGGAAAAGAGCCTCATAAAAATAAACATCCAACAAAATAAAAAGCAAGTTGGGAAACAAGATGAACAGGAAAAAAAAAAAAGGTCAAAAAGAGGGTCCAGCTCAGAAAGAGAAGAAAGAGAAAAAAAATTTACCCTGGAAAAGAAAGAAACTGGACCTAGAGGAGGATGAAAAGTTTGGGGAAATGAAAATGTTGTCACAAGAAGATCAACAGGACTGGAAAAAGATAAGAAAATCTTGGAAAGAGGGGAGAAGGGCCCAGAAAGAAAATTGAGGAAAAGAGACAATAGTCATGGGAAAAAGAGAAAGTGGACCTAGAAAAGGAGGAAAGGGCTAGAGAAATAAAGACATGGTCACAGAAAGAAGAACAAGCTTAGGAGGAAAAACCATGGGGCTGGGAAGAAAAGAGACAGATTTAGGAGTAAGAAGTTGAGAAAATAAAACAATGGCCAAGAGAAAAAAATGATAGGCTTCCACCAGAGGAGAAAATGATGCATACATCTATCTATCTATCTATCTATCTATCTAGAGAGAGAGAGAAAGGGGCCATGAAAAAAGACAAACGAACTAAGAAAAAGAGAAATGGGCTGGAAAAACAGAGGAAACAATTGAGGAAAAAAAGTGAACTCAGAGAAAAGTCAGAAAAAGAGGTTGACCAACAACAACAAATAAACAAACAACTGGGCTGGGAAAAGGGAAATTGTCCCAAGAAGAAGAGGTATAGGCTGGTGAAATAGAGAAATTTCAAAAAAAAAGAAAAATAGGCCAAGAAAAAGGAAAAAGGCATTAGAAAAGAAACTGACTGAAGAAGATAGTAAATTAGTCAAGAAAGAGAGGCATATCGCTAAGAATGAAAAGAGCAAAAGCCAACAAAGACATTGGGACATTAAGAAAAAGAAAAAAGTCCAAGAAGAAACTATGAAAGAAGAAACTAAATTATCTCAGGAAAAGAGGACTTTGGTCCATGACATTAGGACCCAGGAGATGCATGTTGCTGAAGAAAAACAATAACTAAAAAGAGGCAATACAGGCAATAAGGACACTTGACAGAGAAAGGGAATTAATTCAGAGGAGGAAAAGACTAGCTCCAGGAGGAAAATATAGAAATATAGAAAGAGTCAACTGTTGAAAATCTTAACTGGGATAACTGAAGAAACATGTTCAGTGTCTTTGGGGGAAATAAGAATAACTAAGGAAGAGAGATCATCCATTATGAGAAGAAGTGAAATTGAAGGCAACAGGCCACCTAAGGAAGTAAACCAGGGAACAGAGAGAATAGGTTCAGAAAAAAAAAACAAAAACTAAAAGGTGACAGACTGGCCACCAAAGAAAACACTGATGAAGAGAGCATGGAGGAGTACCAAAGTCTATTAGAGGAAGTCCAGGACAATATTTTAAATCCAAGTAAAGACTTGGATTTTATCAATATTAAAGATATTAATATTAATATTTGGATAAAATCCAAAGACTTAGATTTTAGCAAATATTAAAGAAGGTCCGGGAGCAAAATCTGTTAGAAAACAAAAACAACTAGTAGAGTTTCTGGAGAAAGCTGAGGAGAATGAATCAGAAAAGACCCAAGCAAAGTGGTTATTAGAGGTTATCAGAGATAAACTCTTTGAGGGCTTATCTGAGGGCTGGACTGAGAAGAAAACAGAGGACAGTCTAAGGAGAAAGAGGAAGAAAGTCTGCTAAAGAAAAACAGATTATCTCAGAAAAGAAAAAAGAAAAAGTAAGTCCAAGTGAAGAGAAACTGGAGAACTTATCTAAGAAGCATAGAAAAAAGCGTTTGGCCCACCACAAAAAAGACTGACTGAGAAGAAAGAGATGCAGAGAAAGAAAGAGGGCCCAAAGGAAGAGGGGCAGAGCCTTACTGGAGAGCGGGATGGGGTGGGAATGTGTCTGAGTGAGGAGGAGGAGGGACTCAGTGAGGAGAAGGAAGACAGCCTCAGTGAGAAGGAGGATGAAGAAGAGGAGGAAGGGGAGGGGGAGGGGAGGGGGAAGAGGGAGGTGGCGGAGGAGGAGGAGGAGAAGAAAGCAGACACACAAGTGATGCTTTCATCAAAGGAGACAGAATTGAAATCAGAGCTTTCAAAAGAAGTGGGCTTTTACTATGTCTTAGTACAGCTCCGTGGGGTCCTTCCGTTTGCACCAACATAACTGACTACGTTAACCTATTTAAATACTGCCCCCAAAATGTGCAGCCCGGGGCGCCCCCTCCCCACCTTCAGCCACGCTACTGAGATAGACAGGATATTGCTCAGGGAGGCTACAAGAAAAAGGCGTTTTAAGAAAGGGCAGTGCTATTTTGAAAATGGATGTCTGTTTGTTAATATGTTTTCGTTCTTTTATTTTTAAAATTAAAAATATATATACATTTAAAAAGAGACACTTCAAAAAAAAAAAAAAAAAGGCAGTTGCTTGATGGAAAGACAGACTCGAGATTTACAGACAAGAGGCCCTGCATCACGCAGCTCGTAGCGGCCGGGCGTATCGGTTCGGACGCACCGGGACAGAGGACGCGGCTCCCCCTGGGGATCGTTGTTCCGCGGACCCCGCACTGGAGCGCGTGGCGCCCGACATTGTCCCAGTTCCGAATCGCACTTGGGAGTCTCCGAGCGCTCCTTCATAAAGTCTGCCCAGCGATTCTGAGCTAAGTGTATTATCATTATGTGCGGTACTGGGGATTGAATTCAGAATCTTTACACGGAACTACATCCCCAGGCTTTTTTTTTTTTTTTTAATATTCTTTATTTATTTTGATACACTGACTTGCTTAGTTGCTAAACTGCCCCGGCTAGGCTCGAATTTGCGATCTTCCTGCCTCAGTCTCCCAGAGCGCAGGGATTACGGGCGTGCTCCCTGCCCTCTCCCAGGGCCAAACACAGTTCTAATGTTTCATCTGAGTCCTGACTCTGGATCTGCTCACGCTCTTGCCGCGACGGCGGAGACCGTCCTTTAAGGTCTAGGCGGAGGAAAGTTCCCGGGAAAGGCTGACTCGAACCACTGAAACTTGTGGGAAATGTAGTCCACAGGAGCAGAAGCAGAGGACCGGCCGACGTCGGTTGGCTCCGCCGGGCTCTGAGCCGAGGCTGGCAGAGACCTCTGGGAGCGCAGCGCACCCCAGCAGTGCGCAGGCGCAGGCTCTCCGCTCGCCATCGTCCTCTTTGTCTGCTGGTGAGTTAGATTTCCGCTCCGTGGGACCTGGGCTTCTGTGTCCTCAAGCTGACCAGGGAGTCTTTCGGGGTCTGCGAAGGGGCTGGGAAGCTCAAAGGGCTGGAATCGCCACCTGGGGCTTGCAGAGCGCCCACGTTGTGTGCATGGGGGCAGGGGACAGGAGGAAGCGGGTGGGTTTCCGGGTAGGTGTCCGGGGCGTGAGCGTGCGTTTGGGATCGCAGTTCGTGAGGAACTGGTTCCAAGTTTGTGAGGCGGTAGGTTGTGCGATAGTAATCTCTAATCCTCAGTCTTCTCATGTCTAAAACAATAAATATGTAAAGAAAATATTCCTGGAAAATACAAAAGGTGTAAGGCTAAGGAATTGAACGGATAAATTTAAAAATCGATTTTTATATAGGAAGCAGACCTATTGTGGAATTAATAAAAAGAAATAATCAGCCCCCCCCCTTTTTTTAAAGGAACAAATGTTTCCAAAAAACTTGTTATTGCATGCCTAGACTTCATACTTTGGAGGAACTTTAGTTGAGCTGCTTTAAAATGCCCAGAATTAAGGAGTTGCTTTAAGACGCAGTTTCACTCGTGCACACAGTAGCCTTTGGTGCAGAAACATCAAGAAACTTATTTAAGACTCCTTAGTTTGTGAAAGGACAGGAGTGTCTGAATCCTAATTTGACCATTTTTCTTCACATTCAGAATCCTTTGTAAATGTAATGAAACTGTGTTCTACCCACAAAGACATTCTCTTTTGAAGAATTTGTTATAATTACTCTTAACATATTTCAATTAGATGAAAAAGTGAAGTGCCAGGATACAGAAATTGTTATAGAAATAACGTTTTAATAACATACAAAAACGATAAAAGTTATAAAGAAGGTGGACTTGTGCTTGTCCCTCTGATACCGTCCTCAGTTTCTGGCCTTGGTTGTCTTTTTTCCCTTTGAAGTCCTCCATCAGCAACAACATTCCACTGTTTTGGTTTCATATGACACAGATACCTAACAAATGTCAATTTTTATTGAAGGCATGTTCCACGCTCCAAATCCATACATCTAATATCGAATGGATGAACAGCTCCAACTAGAGGTTACACAGAAACTTCAAATTCATCATATTGAAAATGTCAGACTGATAGCTCCTTTTTAACAGTCTGTTTCCATCCATTTCCCCTTCCTGTATTCCTTGTTTCAGCAATTCTTAGCACCAGCCTTAGGTTCTAAGGCTCCTACATGTAAGAGAAAAGCTTCTGAGTAAGTTTGAGTGTTTCATCGGTCATACCCTATTAGAAAGTGAAAACCAGGGTTTCTTTATGGTATGGAATGTGTTTGCTGAATCAGCAAATGTACATATAATTGTGGGATACTTGTTTTCTTTGTTTTATTTTAAAGAGGAAAAAAAATGATACAAAGTTTCAAAGCAAGATAATAGGAGATTAACAATGGTTAATATATTGTGTATTGTTATGGGACACTTGTTCCATTTAATTTTTCCTAGAGTAACCTAACCTAGGTAAGATATTATGCCTCAAATTTTTCAAGAGCTCTGAATATTATCAATAATTTCCTATATGTTTGTCCATATTGCTTAATGTTGGTGATTTCACATTTATAAGAAAAATGTGGCAGAAAAACCCATTTTACTCAAGTATATTGTTACTGAAATATTTGACTTCGATCTGGAGCAAGGCCGTGTCACCTGCTCACAGGAACCTGTTCAGATTGTGATTCTAGAGAGCTCTTGATACCTCAGTCTCATAGTTTCTTGGTGTAACCTAAATTCTGAAAATGAATACTTTCTGTTTCTTATATCTGAAATATGTGGTGTTTTTAAATGGTATAATGGGTCCATTTGCTTACATGTATGCGTGCACATAAGGTTCATCATTGCATATTTCACAGGCCAGCTTTCTTGTGCATCTCCAGGAGCTGCACTTTCCATACCCTTCAAAACCTCTGAGGGGGTCTAAGGACTTGACCTAATTCTGGGATGCTACTTTGACCTTCAGTCATCACATCCAAGTCCTGGGTGATGCTTCTATTCACATGTTTAAAGTCACCAGTTCAAACAAGGAAAGCAATGGATGATTAAGAAGAAATATAATGAAAATTTTCAGGTAAGTGAGGACCTGGCAGGTATAGGTGAGATAAAGACTCATTACCATTACTCTGAGAATTAGGAATAACTAAAAAAAAAAATTTTTTTTTTTTTTTTTTTGTCTTTTTGAGACAGGGTCTTGATATGCAGTTCAGGCTGGCCTTGAGCTCACTTTGTAGCCCAGGCTGGTCTCGAACTCACAACGATCCTCCTGCCTCGGCCTCCCTAGTGCTGGGATTACAGGTGTGCGCCACCACACCCGGCCTAAAAATTTTTTTTGAGATTCTTTTTTCATTAACCCATGTTGTTTGGAGTGGCTGTTGCTGGGAATTCTTTGGATACCTAAATGACATCTCCAGATATTCTTTCTGAGTCTATGCTTTCCTTTTCTCAGATTCTAGAAAATTGGTTGTCCTTTTAACCTGCATTTTGAATGCCAGCCTCTCTACTTCATTTGCAGCCTTAATTTTTGTAGCTTATTTCCTATTTACTCTTCCAACATTTTCCATTTTTTGCTTCTAGCTGTATGCCTAGTGATCTCTTGAAGTAAAACTAGTATATAGTTTTTCTTTAAGTGATTTTTCCTTCTTTTCATTGTTACATACCTTAGCATTGAATTTTTTTTTTTTTTTTAAGCATCAGGAATCAAACTTAGGACCTTGTTCTTGCCAGGCAGGCACTGTACATCTTATGAACATCCTCCTGGAACAGCACTCATTCATAAGTTGGGCACCTACAGTATTTGATTTCTCGATGGTCATTTTTTTCTGGGGTAAGATGGAATCTCAGTGTGTTATTTTAATTTGCTTTTCTTTAATAGCCAGTGGTGTGGAGCATTTCTTCATGTATTTCTTGGCTGTTTGTACTTCTGTGAAGTATCTATTTATTTCGCTTGACTGTTTCTTGATTGGGGCTTTTATTTGGGGGGGTCTAATTTTTTTAGTTCATTATATATTCTAGATATTAGTCCTCTGGTCCTCTGTCTGAGGAGTAGGTGACCAAAAATTTTTCCCATTCTGTAGGTTTTCTTTCCACTGTGTTGTTGTTTATTTTGCTGTGCATAAGCTTTTTAATTTGATACGATCCCATTTGTTGATTCTTGGTACTACTTCCTGTGCAACTGAGATTCTGTTCAGAAAGTCCTTGCCTTTGCCTATGACTTCAAGAGTTTTACCTACTTTGTCTTCCAGCAGGCTAGGTGTTTCTGTTTTAACATTTAGTCCTTTGATCCATTTTGATTTTAGTTTAGGGCATGGTGAGAGATATGGGTCTAGAGTCAATCCTCTGCATGTGGGAAGTGTTTTCTTATTAAAGAGAGTATCTTTCCTTTAGTGTATGTTTTGGCCCCTTTGTGAAAGATCAAATAGTTGCATTTGGGATTATGTCTGCATCCTCTGTACTTCCGGTTCTTAATAGTATTACACAGGCTTGAAAATTACTACTGACTTTGTATTAGTTCATTTCTGTTACTTTTAAGAATAGTTATTCTCCACACCTGCCTGGCAAGTAGCAAGGTCCTGAGTTCAATTCCCAGTACACAAAAAAGGAATAGTTACTCTTAAAATTTAGTACATGTACTTGATAGAAAATTAAGACAATAGAGTGTGTCTCATTTTTTGTCTTCAATTTTTATTTCTGATCTCCAAAAGTAGTCATTGTTAATGGTAACTTATATGTGCTTCTAAATATTTTTATGAGAATACAAGAAGGCTTTCAAGTATAGTAGTTTGTACCTTTTACAGAAGTACAAATGGCCAAGAAATACATGAAGAAATGCTCCACACCACTGGCTATTAAAGAAAAGCAAATTAAAATAACACTGAGATTCCATCTTACCCCAGCAAAAGTGACCATCAGGAAATCAAATACAGTAAGTGCCCAACAGATGAATGAGTTCTGTTCCAGGAGAATGTTCATAAGATGTGATTTGACTGTGACTGTATTATTGTACCTGCTTTCCTGAGAACTGTTGTAAAGACATAAAGGCAAGTGTCAAGACCAGTGAGGAGCCTATTAAAAATCTGGGGCAGATATAATAGGACTTAGATCTTGGTGGTACCAATGAGGATATGAAAAATATCCAGATTCTGGGTATATTTTGAAGATAAGGCCAATAAGATATGAAGATGTAGTGGGTATGTGATCTGAGAGGAAAGGAAGTGTTGCTTGAGCAAGTGGGAAAATGAGGTTGCTATTTAAAGAGAGAAGGATTTGGGGGAGTTGGTTGGAGAGACAGAGTGAGCAAGAGTTTGGTTTGGGGCAGAGTCTACACCCTTGTTAGACATCCAAGTAAAGATGTTGAGTAGTCAGTTCAGTGTGTCAATCAGGCCCAGATTGGTGATTAACATTTGTTAGGTATCTCAATACATGACATGTAAAGCAGTGGGACAGGACTAATGAGTGTGCTAATCATGTGAAGCCAAATGACCATAATAAACCTTAAAAGTACCATTTTAAGGAATGTAGGGATTGATTTCTTGGTCACCTAACAGATATATGAATAGTCCACATTTGCATGATGTATTTCAGCTTTCCTGTTGCTGGGACAAAATACCTGACTCCTGCAACTTGAGATTTATTTTGCCTCATGATTTCAGGGGGTTCAGGCCATAGTCAGCTTCTCCAAAGCAGAAATGGCATGGAAGAGAGGCCTAGCAGAGGAAAGCTAGTCAACCCATGGCAGTCAAGAAGAACAGAGAGCAAGAGCCAGAGAGATACACCCTTCAAAGGCCCAGTGACCCATCCCTCCAACTGGGCCCTGTCTCCTAACAACACATTCATGAATTAACTCATCAATGGATTAACTCACTGATACTTAATTGTAGTGCCCTCATAATCCAATCACCTTCATTTCAGTAGTGGTTCTGAACATATGAGACTTTTGGAGGTCATTTTAGATGTAAACTGTAACACATAATAACTTTGGTGTTTCTGGTCCTTTATGGATCAAACTAGTTGAGATTAGAGCTGATTCAACAGAGCATCTCAGTTTGTGGCCAGATGAAAGAGGTGTGAGTCACTAATCTAGAACAAGGTGTCAGTAAACTTTCTATAGAAGGCCAGATAGTATTTTAGGTTTCATAGGTCATAGTATCTCATAACTATTCAGCTCAGGTGACTTAGCAGAAAAATAGTCAAAGACAGTAAAAAAATGAAAGAAAACGAACATGGCTGTGTCCTAGTAAAGCAAAAAAACAGGTAATGAGGTGTAGTTTATCAAGCCTACTTCTAACAGGTCACCATTTACAGAGTACAATTAATAGTTTGCTTGCTTTTAGAGCATTGCTTTTATATTGTGAAAATTTTCCTTAACCACAAGATAAATGCTATTTAAAGGACCATTATGCTTGGTATTTAGATGATGTTGCCTAGTTCAGCATTGTCATTTTTAGTATGAAAAAAATCTGTTCTAATAAATATGCATGAAGGATATTAATATAATATGTATAAAAATATGAGGTGCTTCAACTATGAAAGAGATATTATTTTTTATTTTCTCATTAGGAATATAGTACCTTTAAGTCCTGATCTGTTGTGCATATTTCCCCAAATTTAATGAATTTTAAAAGTAACTAGAGGACTGGTGATGCGACTCAGTGGTAGAGGTCTTGCCTTGCATGCAAAGGCCTTGGGTTCAAGCCCATCACACACAGAAAAAGTAACTAGAAATTTTAAAATAAATTATAATATTATCATTTATTAAAATTTAGTAAAATTCATATGTTAAATTACCTATGTCTTAGGCTAATCATTAATGAAATACCTTAATTGTCTCAATTTTTTATTTTTGTCTTCAGATTTTATTTTTATAGGTTATAATTGGCTGGGTTAATATTTATTTCCATGAAATTGAATAAGTCTATAACTGTATTTTTAATCTCTTATTTCCAAATGAATTTTTGCTTTTATTAAAGTGCTTAGTTATTATTTCTTTGAATTATTTAAACATTTATGCTAAAAGTTTATTCTCTAAGCATTTTTTCAAACACATTCCATACTGATACACTTCATTTTCATGAATAGTATTTCCTTTTTTTTGGTACCAGGAATCAAACTCAGGACCTTGTGCTTGCAAGGCAGGCACTTGTGCTACTGAACTATATCCCTGGCCTGTGAGTAGTATTTCTGAATACTCTGAATTTTATTTTAATCTCTTTGGCCAAAAGATTTGATAAAACCAAATTTTGAAATTTACTGATAAGTGAGAAGTTTTTATTTTTATTTTTTAATTTCTATTATTTCTTTTGGTCAGAGTATTTTGTCCTTTTCTACTTTGTAGAACAGGCCCAATATAGGACCTGATTTTGAGAATGTTCTTTGAACATTTCGAAGAATTATTAAGTATTTTCAAGATACAAAATAAACTGGTAACCTCTTTATTTTAGCTAGTATTTAAAGCCCTTTTCAGAGGTCTCTTCTCAGAGGTGTCTTCCAGATGTAGTTGGCTTTTGGCTTTTGAATCTGTTGCAAGATCCTACCTCTTCAGTTTGTTGGAGATGAGAAGTTGCTGCCTGCTTGGCCCAGCCTTTTGTTCTTTAGCACTGGCCCACAGTATTCTCTATGACCCTTAGGCAATCTCAGTTTTGGAATACTAGGAAGAACAGCTGGTTAGAACAATTATGTCACTTTGGCTAAAGTGATACCATCATCAATAACAACAGCATCAAACACAGCCTAGAAAATGACAAACTGAGCTATTAATTTGCCATCTTTAACCATATGAACTAGATTTGTGGTTATAGAACAAAATCTAAAACAAAACAAAATTATATGCTGTAACTAAGTCTCCAATATGTCAGTTTTACCTTCAGGGGTTAAAATTTAAAAGTGGTTAGAGAAGAATTAGAGAAATAGAAGATGAGGAAGAGATTAGAAGCAAGGCTCAAAGACACGGGGGATCACACAAACCCTGGGAAACTGGTGAAGAAGACAGGAGAAAAAGAGAGAAGAAGTAAAGGAAGAACAGCAGAACGGAACAACAACCACCAAGAAGCTAGAAACCAATACTCACACTCATACAAAAACAAGATCAAACAAAGAAGGAGACAAAAACTGACAAAAAAAACCCTGAAAAACAAAACAAAACAAAAAATAAGAGATGAGAAAATAAAAATTCCATTTCCAGGTTTGTCTGTGGTGTCACTGGTAGACAGCGTGTGGAGACAGTCCAGATCTGTGTGGATTTATCCCAGCAAGCCACCAGTAGCTTTATGGTGGGGTAGTGGATAATCTGCACCTTTATTTCCCCTGAAGTTCAGGCTAGTTTCTGGCTGTGAGGTTGGGAGCAGACCTGTTCAGCCTGTAGCCATCAGTGCATCTTCTGTGGGCTTGAACTCAGCTGGGAGCCGCTAGATGGACGCAGCAGTTGTTCTGAATTCTGGGCTCAGTTGGCCCCTCTCCAAGGTAGCTCCTGGCCAATTGCCCTTTCCTGAGGAACCTCCGAGCCTGCAGCACTCACTCTCAGCTAGTGCAGTCCTTCACGTCCACTGTTCCCTTCCACTGCTGTGTCTCTCCATGGAGGCCTCTGGTGTTGCCAGCAGTCATGGTGTCTGCAGGTTTGAATCTCTCCTCCCATACAGAAGTCCCAACCCTTTTGTCAAAGTTTCTGTCCTTGCTCTCCCCATGGGCTTCAGTTCTTGCTTTAGATTATTCCTGGGTCTGGGGGACTCACTTCCCTCTTTCCTTCCTTGTCTTCCTTGCATTGCTATGTTCCAGTGTCTGGATGGCAACTCTCAGAGGGGCCCTTTCTCAGCTACTTACCACCTTGCAATCTTCCCAGAAGTTAAGACAGAGCCTTATTATAAATTAGTTAAAAAAAAAAAAAATAGAGTCTGTATAATCCAGGTTGTCCTTGAACTCACAATCATCTTACCTCAGTCTCCTGAATGCGAGGATTGTAGGAATGCACCACTATACCCAGCTCTATTCTTATTTTTCGAATATTCTTCTATTTTGTCAATAAGATTTCATAGATTGAGAGAAATTTTCTATCACTAATGCGCTGCTGTACCTTAGATTTCTCCAATTTATGTATTTTTGCTTATCTCCTTTATTCTATTGTATCTATTTTCAGCATTTCTAATGCATTTTTTAACACATTTTTTACTGTATCAGTATTTCCTAAATTTAAGTATTCATCAAAATCATGTTAAATACAGATTGTTGGGGCCCCACCCTCAAATTTTCTGATTCAAGAGGTGTGGGGTGAGGGGCTGGGGATTTAGCTCAGCGGCAAAGCGCCTGCCTGGCAAGCGCAAGGTCGTGAGTTCGGTTCCTGGTACCGGAGAAAAACCAAGAGGTGTGGGGTGGTGCCTGAGAACTTGGGGGTGGTACATGAGCTTATGCTTATCCTAATTCTGTTAATAGTTATGTTTACTCTGATTGCATTTATTGGCATAAATAGTATGGTTGCTATATGGTATTTTTATTGTTGCCTCTTGTGTGCTAGGCAAGGGGTCTAACACTGAGCTATAGCCCCCATCTGATTCTTTTATTTCATGTCATGAATTATATTTTGTATTTTGCCTCACTTTTTTTCTTTTAATTTTTATTGTCTTTGGTTGTCTTGTTTTGTTTTATGTTTATATCTATTTTCTAAAAATTTGGAAACCTTGTATTTTCTTTCTTTTCTGGGTTACCTTTATATTTATAACTTTTTTAGTTTTCATCCTTGATTTCTTTACGCCATATCTATTTACTCCTGAGTAGGGGTAATAGGGAGATTAGTATCTTTTTAGTCTCCCTTTTCTTTCTACCAACAGTTAATGATTATGATTATTATTGTAGTTTTATTTTTTTAAATCTAAAAAAATTTTTTTGAGACAGGGTCTCACCATATAGTGCAGGCTGACATTGAACTTGCTTATGTAGCAGCCCAAGCTGGCCTCGAACTTGCAGTGATCTTCCTACCTCAGCCTCCTGAGTGCTGGGATTACAGGTATGTGCCACTACACCCAGCTAATCTAGCTTTAAATAATGCCATTTGCAAACTTCTTTTCTCTCTATGTATATGAAATTCTTTATATCTTTGCCTTTGATCTATTGATCAAGGTCCTCTCCCTCATTTCATCTTTTTTTGTCTTTTTGAGACAGGGTCTCACTCTGCATTTCAGGCTGGCCATGAGCTCACTTTATAGCCCAGGCTGGTTTCGAACTTGTGACAATCCTCCTTCCTCAGCCTCCTGAGTGCTGGGATTATAGGCGTGTGCCATCACGCACGGCTCCTCATTTAATCTTGAGCTTCATTTTTATTAAAATGCCCTTACATTTTTAGCCCAGTTGCTCTAATCTCTGAGCTCCCATCCTGTATCGTGGCTTGAATCCTAAGTGTCCATTATGTTATATTTGTATTTTTCATTTTGATGTCTAACATACATTGAAGCTCAATGAGATGAAAACCAGTATTTTATCCCTCTTGTCTATACTTTTTTTTTGGGTGGTACAGAGATTGACCCCAGAATTGTACTGAGCTACTTCCCCTGCCCTTTTTTTGTTTTTTATTTGCATATAGGGTCTTGCTAAGTTATCCAGGCTGGGCTTGACTTGTAATGCTCCAGCTAGAAGAGTGCTGGAGGAGTACTAGAATTACAGTTATGCCACCACACCCAGCTTTTGTTTACATTGTTGAGTACAAAATGTTTATTATTTGTGATTATTGCAAAGCTGCAGTATTAAAGGATTTCATCGAAGTATAATTTACATTAAAAAGTCACCATTGTTATATATATTAGTGAATTTTTGTAATTGTGCATAATTATACACCTACTACCCAGATCAGGGTGTAGCGCTGTTTCCCGAATGGGTTGTACCATTTTTCATTCCCACCAGGAATGTATGAGAGCGTACAGTTGCTGTACACTCACAGCTGTGTTGGCAGTCCTTTTAACTTTAGGCATTTTAATGGATGTGTAGTACATCTCATAGGAGCTTTAATATGTGTTTTCATGATTACTAGATTGAGATAAATTTTTATTTTTGGGTGCCCTAGTATCCAAATTTGAACCTACAGCCTTTTTATTGAACTTCAGTCATCTGCCTCAGCCTTTCAGAATGCTGGGATTATAGGCATGTGCCACCAAAAAATGAACTTCTCTAATATGTTTAATTGGTGTTTAGATATCTTATATTGTGAAATATCTGTTCTAGTTATTCTCCCATTTAAAAAACTAGATTAGTATCTTGGCATAGCAGAGCATGCCTGTAATTCTAGTGCTCAGGAGGGTGAAGCAGAAGGATTGCCATGAATTTGAGGACAACCTGGGATAGTGAATTCAAGGCCAGCCTGCACTATAAAGATCATGTTTCAAAAAGAACAAAACAAAACAAAAAAAGATTAGTTCCCTGTTTATTACTGAGCTTGAAGAGTTGTGTATGTATGTATTTAGAGATACAAGCTCTTTATCAGTTTACCCTGGTTTATCAGCTTATCCTGCTTTGTAGTGTGCCTTTTTGTTTTCTTAAGTATTTAAGGGACAGTAATTTTACTTTAGAGTTTACTTCACTATTTTTCTTTTCTTTTTTTTTTTTTTTTGGTATCGGGAATCGAACTCAGGACCTCGTGCTTGCCAGGCAGGCACTGTGCTGCTGAGCTATATCCCTGGCACTATTTTTCTTTTATATTAATAGTTTTAGTGTTTTAAGTCTATGCTTCATTTTGAGTCAATTTTCATGATATACAGATGGGCAGAGACATATTTTTCTCTAATTTTGGAAATGACAGCATTGCTGTGAGATCTTGCAATAATTTGTAAAAAAAAATGAAGATAAAATGTTGAAAGAAAAGGATCAAGATAATGTCAAAGGTTTCCAGCTAGTGGATAGAAAGTAAATAAATGTTTTAGAGAGAGCAAGAAAAAGACTCTTCATAGGTGCAGAGCTTGTATATCAGTTGGTAGTGGGCAAAATAAAACCAGAGAAATGAATAAAAACATGGCTTGATAGGAATAACAGGTTTCATATCCAGAAAAGATAATAAAAATAATTAAAATACTATAGTAAATCATACTTAGAAACAAAGGGGTTGGCTTTTTGGTCTTT
>NW_004955468.1:2176718-2187128 GCF_000276665.1 Chinchilla lanigera | reverse complement strand
TAATATTATAAATTTCATTAATAAAATTTCAGAAGTATGCTACTAAAATAGATTATTCAACCGTAGTGTCTCAGTCTAAATAAAAAGCACAAATGCAAATAATTTCTGCAGGCATGTATAACTAACTTTTGTTCTGTTTTGGTACTGGGGGTTTAACCTAGATGCTTGCAGATACATATTAGGCAAACACTTTATCACTTATGGTGACAACTAATTTAATAAAATCAGCAGTGTAACTTGTATTAGGATGTAATTTATTTATTTACTTATTGTTTAACCCATGTGACAGTCAATCACAACTAGATTAAAAGAGCATGGTGTCTAGTTGTACAGTTATAGATAGGTTCAAATGAAAAGAGCAAGTCTTCAAGGCTTACTCTGTAGGTATAATGAGTAGGACCTTTTAAATATCAAATAGGGTTATAGTCAGCACTCCATGTGCATGTGTGAGTTCCAGATCAGTGGATTCAGCCCACCTAATATTGAAAGTATTCAGAAAAAAAATTGCATCTCTAGTAAACCTGTACAGATTTTTTTCTATTTGTTAACCCCTAAACAATACAGTATAGAAACTAATTAAATAGCATTTATTAGAGTACTAGGTATTATATCTAATCTAGAGATGATTTAAAGTATATGGGAGGATATGCATAGGTTGTACACAGATGTGCCATTCTGTACAAGGCACTTGAGTATCCATAGGTTTTGCTATCTGCAGGGATACTGGAACCAATCTCCTATGGATACTAAGGGAAGACTATACAGTTATGCTTGCTCTGTCTTTCCTCATCCTCAATTCTTACTTCATATAGGCAACCACCAGCAGCTTACTTAACTGTCTGCTGGTGTGTATTTGTATATTTTACACAGCTATTGCACCCATTTTTTGATTGATCAATTTTAGACATTACCAGACTACTATGAAAGATATAGTTCAGAAATGTTATCACCAGCACCCATACTTCCCATCTTTCTGCATCCAAAGACAAGTTACATTGCTGATTTTACTAAGTTAGTTGTCACCATAAGTGATAGAGTGTTTGCCTAGTACATATCTGCAAACATCTAGGTTAAACCCCTGGTACCAAAAAAGAAAGCAAGTTAGCTATACACCTGTGAAAGTTTTTTGTGTTTGTGCTTTTTATTTAGCCTGAGAGATTAGGTTGAATAATCTATTTTAGTAGCATACTTCTGAAATTTTATTAATAAGTGAGGAAATTTACAATTGTTAGTGATGCTGATGATAATGATAAACTCATTTATTGGATGCTTACTACATGCCAGGTGGCAAAATTTTACACTTGTTAACTCATTTTAATGATGATTTGTTTTGTATTCTCTTTCAGAAGAATCTTGGCCAGTTCTTAAGCAGACCAGAAGGCAACATTAAAGACTTGTGAGTTACGTCTCATCTTTCTCTCTAAGGAAAATTCAGAAAACCTAGGAAACTGGGATGTATTTCCTCTGAGCATTTGACTGACATTGCAGCAACATACACTGATTTCAGGACTACTATGTATGGAAGTCAGTTTAAGAGACTTTAAAACACAATTTATATGTATATTTAATTGTGTAAGAAAAGACACAATTATATAAACAGAATGCTGTATTTTTATCCTTTTATATAATCACTGCATCTTAGAATAATCAATGCGAGAAAAGTCTTCTATCATAAATTCAACTTCATTACCATACCTGAGAATTAATATTGAAAAGAAACCGTATGACATCAGTGAATATTGGAAAGTTGTCATCCTTATCACATCTCCCTAGATACAAGGGGAACCTAGGAGAAAGTCCCTGTGTATGACAAAAGTGTTGGAATGTCTTCAGTCTGAATCAGATCTTATTCAGCATGATGAAATTCATACTGGAAAGCAACTTTATGAATGTAAGGAGTGTAGAGGAACTTTTAGCCTGAAGCAAAACTTCATAGAGCATAAGAAAATGCATACTGGAGAGAAATCACATGAATGTACTGAATGTGATAAAGTGTTCTCTCAGGTCTCATCACTTACTCTACATTTGCGAAGTCATACAGGGAAGAAATCGTATGAATGTAATAAATGTGGAAAAGCCTTCAGCCAAAAGGGAAATTTCCTTTCTCATCAGAAATACGATAGTGGAGAAAAACCTTCTGAATATGGGAAAGCTTCTATTCAAATGGCAACCCTCATCAGGCATCAGAGAAATCATACAGGAAACAAACCATATGCATGTAAGGAATGTGGGAAAGCTTTTAACAGCAAATCTTACCTGAGTGAGCATGAGAAAATTCACACTGGAGAGAAACCATTTGAATGTAATCAGTGTGGAAGAGCCTTCAGCCAGAAGCAACACCTCATTAAACATCAGAATATCCATACTGGAAAGAAACCCTTTAAATGTAATGAGTGTGAAAAAGCCTTTAGCCAGAAAGAAAACCTCATTAGCCATCAAAGAATCCATACAGGAGAGAAACCTTATGAATGTAAAGGGTGTGGAAAAGCTTTCATTCAGAAGTCAGGCCTCATTAGACATGAAAGAAGTCACACCGGAGAGAAACCCTACACATGTAAGGAGTGTGGAAAAGCCTTCAGTGGTAAATCAAATCTCAGTGAGCATGAGAAAATTCATATTGGTGAGAAACCCTATAAATGTAATGAATGTGGAACAATCTTCAGGCAGAAGCAATACCTCATTAAACATCACAATATTCATACAGGGGAGAAACCCTATGAATGTAATAAATGTGGAAAAGCCTTTTCACGGATCACATCACTCATTGTACATGTGAGAATCCATACAGGTGATAAACCTTATGAATGTAAAATATGTGGGAAAGCCTTCTGTCAAAGCTCATCTCTTACTGTGCACATGAGAAGCCATACAGGTGAGAAACCCTATGGTTGTAATGAGTGTGGGAAAGCCTTTTCTCAGTTCTCAACTCTTGGTCTACATATGAGAATCCATACTGGTGAAAAACCTTATCAGTGTAGCGAATGTGGGAAAGCTTTCAGCCAGAAGTCACATTACATTAGACACCAGAGAATTCATACTCATTAAAGTTCTGTTAGGAAAATGCATTCTATTAGGTCTATTTAGGAAATTCTTCAGCAGAATTTACACTTAATAATATTCAAGTTTTGTTTTATATTAGACATAAATGTGGGAAATTCCCATTATTTAATAAGTATCAGAGTATAATGAAAGTCTGTAACCCTAAAACTCCCACCATAAACATTATTAATACTATACTTTAAGGCTAGTTAGGATCTAGTAATGGACAGTTAGGATCTAGCAATGGACATTAATTAGCATGGTCCTGGAAGGCCTACTAGGTGCATTAAGACTAGGAGAGATACAAGGATTTTGAAGTAAGACAAAATTACTTTCTTGTTTTGCTACATACAGAGTTTGTAAAACTATACTCATCAAGATAATTGTTTTGCAGTTGTAGAAAAATGAAATTAGGATACACTACTGAAATGCCTGAATTTATGGGAAATTGGTAATCAGTGGAGGTGGTATCTCAGTAGGAAAATCATGGATGACAAAAAAAAATGGTCTCAGGGTAATTGATTTTTCATATGGTAAAATACTAGACCTCTGCCATAATTGTACATTAAAATATTTATTTATTATAAACTCTAAATGTACCGAAGCCTAGAATGCAAAAATCAAAACTTAATATAAGAATGTTATTTCTTATATTCATAGGGAAATGTTTATAGGGGAATGTTTTTAATCTTGGGACAGGAGAAAATTTCTAAACCAAACTCTAGAATGTTCAGCAATTCCTTTTTTGTTTTTGGTACTGGGAATTAATCCCAGTACCTTTGCAGTAACATACATCTCCAACTCATTTTTTGAGACAGGGTCTCATTAAATTGTCCAGGTGAGGCTTGAATTTATAATTCTCCGACTTCAGCCTCCCAAATACTGAGACTACAGGCATGCAACACTAGTTTAGCAATTACTCTTGGGTCTATCTATTTATATCTATTTTGGTCAATTCATAGATAAATGGTATACCCCAAAATCTGATACATCTATAGAGAGAGTCTGTTCATTCCAGTATGAATTATGGTAGCCAAAAATTGGACACAAGTGTTTGTGAAATAGATGACTAAAATGTGATGATACAGTCATACTACACAATAGTCTTTTAGCAGTTAAGTACAAATTAAACCTATATGTATTAACAGTAAAAGAGGAAAAAATCATGTGGAAAGAAGAAAACTGAAGTGATGAATACATTGTAAATGATACCTGTATACATTTTCAGTGAAATCAACAGTAACCAACCCATGTACTAAGACTTGAGAAACCCCTTTTTATATAAAACTACAAAGAATGAATTGGATTGATACACACTCAGTTCCTAAAAGTGGTTACTTCTAACAAGAAGGCAAGACAAAAGGAAATATGACCAAGCATGGTAGTGAAAGGATACTTCAGTTTTGTGTCTAAGTATTTATTTTCATTAAAAACAAAGATTCCAATTGAATGTAACAAAATATTAGTTAATTTTGGGTTTTGATAATGTACATATTTATTCTTTTGTGACTGACATTTTTTTAAAATGATAGAGGTGTGGCGAAGGTGTACACGACATCATTTTACAGTAGTCCCCCTTACCTGGGGGATACATTCCCAGGCCCCCAGTGGATGCCTAAAACCCTAGATAGTACTTAATCATATATATGTTAAGTATGTGTGTGTGTGTTTGTTTGGCACTATTGGGAACTGAACCCATAACTTCACACTGAGCTACATTCTCAGCCCTTTTTATTTTTTATTTTGAGACAGGGTCTCATGCTGCCTCAGCTGGCCTTGAACTTAGGATCTTTCTGCTTCAGCCTCCTGAGTAGCTGGGGTTACAAGCATGCACCACCATGCCCAGCTCTCTCTGTTTTTCCTATATATACACACATACATATATACACTTGTGATAAAGTTTAGTTTGTAAGAGATTGACAATAAGTTACAATAGAGTAGCAATCTCATCATATGATTTTTTATTTCCTTCTATGATGAAGAACTTTTACCCTTTTTTTGAGACTGGGTCTCACTATATAGTGCAGGCTAACCTTGAATTCACTTATGTAGCCCAGGCTGGGCTTGAACATGGCAGTCCTCCTGCCTCAGCCTCCCAGATGTTGGGATTACAGGCATGTGCCTCCATGCCTGGCTGAACTTTTACTTTTTAATTAAGGAAAATACTTTAAACCTTCACTTTTGCATATCCACATTGCCAGCATCACTACTGTTAATGCTTTGGGCTATTAAGTAAAATAAGGGTTGCTGTGTAGTTTCTGTCCTCTGATTGGACCCAGGCTCATATAGAGTTTGGATAAAGATTTGCTCTGATTCTACTTCTTTTCTCTTTTTACCATGAATTCTGTTCATTTGCATAGAACATGCATTTTCCAGTACTGTCAGGCATGCCACAAGGTAGGTGATTCTGTCCTTGGGTGTGAATAGGGTAGGGGTAATATCATAGTTACTATGACTGACTGGAGTAGGAAAAGTCACAAAGCTAACTAGGCTTCCATGTTGACCTTTGGCCTCCAACTTGTCTTAATCTATAATAAAAATGATATTTGAGCTTCATTTGTCTTCAATTCTTTGTCATATATCTCAGTTGGGTAGTAATCCATGGGTGGAGAAGGGTAAAATATATTCAACCTCTTCAGAAACCACAGTACCTGATACATAACACAAAACATCTCAGACTCTCATCTGTCAGTTCTTCTGTATGGTAACTTCCTTAACTTTCTTTCTGTGGAGAAGAAAAATCTAGACTTACCACATGATTTGGAAGGATGAGTGAAAAATCCTCTTCCACATTTTCTAGACTATGCTGCTTGAATACTTGACTCAAGAGGGTACAAACCATTGTAGAAATCCCTGTTAGGTACTAGGGGGAGAAAAGGAAGAGTTGAAATTTTAAGAGAAGTGAGAGTGATATGTGGCATTTCCTGCTATGTTCAAGCTCCCATTCCAGTTGTCACGTCCACCTTCTTTTCTCTGAGCCTCCTTAGAAAGTGTCCTCAGTTGAAGAAACTAGTGAAAATATGAACTCCACTGTAAGTTGAATTTTCAGAACCTTTCAGTAAAGCCTCAAGTCAGAAAGTCCAATTAATTGCTTCACCTATGTGTATCTTTACCCCCATTTCCATTCACTATTGTTATTCCTAGAACTTATGTTGGCTGTAGAAATTCTGCAAACATAGTGAACCCTATTTTCTAATAAATAAGTATTGGGCAGCACTGTGGTATGTGAGAGTATGAACCCACTGTTGGGAAAGGTAGTATGTACGCACTCTCTTGAGTCGTACATGGCTATAGACACATGGCTTTGGGCCTGGAGTCTTACCAAGATACAAAGAACCCACATAGCCTGTGCTGGATTTACTGCCTTGGATGGGAATGCCTTCCTCTACCGAAGGCCCGGTATATACACCTTTGTTCTGGTGAAGGGTATGTCACATACAGCATCCGGTCAGCCCCACTGCTACATCTGCATTGAAGTGGGGATAAAATCTGGTCCTTTTATGGCAGAAGAGGAGAGTTTGTCAATGGACAGTAGTGGTACCCCCCATGTCACACCCCTGATGAAAGGGGACTGAGGCACATTATCAAAGCTGATACTTGTTTCTTCTCTAAGTAAAGCATTGTTCCATCAGTGGTTGGCTAACTGGAACAATGTGTTTCCCCTTGGCAACCTCAGAACCAAGAGGCAGTAGGCAGAAGTGTTTACAGCCTTCTGGGATTGGTTAACTAGTGCAGTGTGCTGTGCTCCCTTAGGGTTGATAATCTGTGCATCATATTCTGCTTAACATCTATAAGATGGATTATCTATGCCTATCTCATTACTTCTTTGTACCTCAGATTTAACTGGGTTGTATTTCTCATGGATGGAAAAATGACTGACAGTAAGTAGCAATGAAATGAGTTGTCACCTTTATATAGCTTAATTTACAGAAGAATTTCGGTCTTCAATTCACCTCAGTGCCACTTAGGGAATTCATAATTTCATTCTCATTTCCTTCCAGCCCCTAATACATTCTATTCTAGGTTCTGTCTCTTATTATTTACTTATCTTAGGTACCTCATGTTAGTGAAATTAATGCTCTTTTCCATGAGCCTGAGCAACTCTTGGCATAATGCAAAGAGCCTGGGGTGGGAGATAGGGTCACTCTGGAAGGATTGATGAAGAAGGCACGGACATAGTTTAGGGAAAGAAGACACATCCCAAGTATTTACCCAATACTCTGGCTATTTCTTCCTCAGGGTGTTTTCTGTCCCAGGCCCATTATTTTGATATGTCTGGCATTTAGACTGAAGATGGACTTCATAGAGACCTTGGCTGATTTCTTCCTGTCTTGAGAGCTGAAAACATGACTCACTAGAGTTAAGAGTTAGGACAACGATGACAACCTGGAAAAGGAGGGCAATGGAGCAGAAGGCTTGTGTATGTAAATTCCAATTCCCCTGGGCAGGCAGAATGAGAGAGACTATGAAACTATAAAGCCCCAGTCCTCAATACTGAAAAGATGTGACTCAATTTTTTCCTTTTTTTTTTTTTGTTTGCTTTTTTAATTGTGATAACATACACATAAAATTTACTATTTTAAACACTTTTAAGAGTACAAGTTAGTAGTATTAGGCAAATTCACAATATTGTTAGTTATCACCATTATTCATTTCCACAACCTTTTTTTTTAAACAACTGGGTCTTTTACTGTTAAGTTGCCTGGGCGAGGCTTGAACCTGTGATCCTCCTGACTCAGCCTCCCAGAGTGCTGGGATTACATGCCTAGGCCACCATGTCCAGCTATGATTTACCTTATTCTACAGGACTTTTTCCAACTGCTATGATTGTAGGTAAGTAGCAGTGTCATTTTATCATCCTAAGCAGAAACTATACCCATTAAACAATTCCATTCTCACCTCTAGTCTCTGGTATACTCTTAGAAGTTGCTAATTCTAGGTAGTTCATGTTAGTGAAATCATACAATATTTGCCCTTCAGTTTGTGGTTTAATTTAAAATTCACTTAATGTTTCCAAGGTTCATCCATGTTGTAGAATGTATTAAAACATTATTCCTTTTAAAGGTAGAATAATCCATTGTGCATGAAGTCATCAAAATGTATGGTGGATGTTTAAAAAATTTAAAAAATTATTAAAGTAACAGACACAAAGCCATTAATCACCTTCAGAGTACTCCCTCTCACTTTGAAAATAGTTATCCCATCATTCTTGCCACTTTCTGGAGCAGTTCTGGAGATCCTCTTTTGTTAATGTCTTTATGAGGTAAGATAAATACAGTGAATGCAGCTCAGCTGCTCAGTGCCATCCAGTGGAAAGGCATATATATACATATATGCTTATATCTCCCCATACCCATATTTTTGTTTTCTTTAGTAGCATTTTATTTGTTCATTTTTTTATTAATACACATTTGCAGTACATAATGTTTACATTCCTTGTGTGGAACTGGTACATGTACATAAGATATTTTAATTCCTTTTTTCTCCCCTGCCTCCTTCTCCCTCCATCTTTATTTATTTATTTATTGGTCTTTTTGAGACAAGGTCTCACTATGCAGTTCAGTTTGGCCTTGAGCTCACTTTGTAGCCCAGGCTGGCCTCGAATTCACAATGATCCTCCTGCCTCAGCCTCCTGAGTGCTGGCATTACAGGCATGTGCCACCATACCCAGCTTCCCTCCATCTTTTGATCCCCATCCTATCTGAGAAATAGGTCTCCCTGCTTCTATCATCTATAGCTGCATCCTGCATAGCTCCTGAAGTTCCTGGATGGGAAGGATGGTGAGAGGATGGAGAAATAAAGGTAAGAGACGGAAAGCTGAGGTCAGGTGGAGCCCTCTCTCCAAATGAGAGGAAAAGAATTACTCAACCACCATAGTATGTTTATTTATACATTTGGAAGGTTGTGTCACGTGACACACTTTTTGCCTAGCAACCCATTGCTTGGATCATTTCAGGGTTTGATGTTCTCTGGAATGAAGCAGCTTGTTCACATGGCTTTCCTCCACCACTCTTTGTTCTTGGGCTAGGCTTGCCTTGCCCCCTGCATCTGTGATCAGTTTCCAGCTTCAGCTACTTCCTACAATCTTTTATTTTGCTCTTTATTTAAACTTTGGGTTTCTCATATAGGAGAAATCATACAGTACTTAAGCTTCTGTGTTTGATTTACTTGGTAACATTAATGGTCTCAAGGTGTGTCCATTTTCCTATGAATGACTGTAAGTACCACATTTTCTTTATCAATTCATATGTTAATGGACTATAGGCTACTTCCAAGATTTAGCTATTATGAATTGTGCTGCTGAAAACATGGGTGTGCATATATCACTGTAATATGATGTCTTTAAATTTTAGGGGAAGATCCCTAGAAGAGGGATAACTGGGTCAAAAGGAATTTCTATTTTTAGTTTTTTACAGAATCTCCATATTGATTTCCATAATGCTGGTACTAGTTTTCATTCCCCCCAACCATGTAGAAGAGTTCCTCTTTCTCCACAGCCTCACTAGCATTTGTTATTGGATTTCTTGATGTTGGCCTTTCTTTCTGGGAAAGATGGACTCTCAGTGTTGTTTTAACTTGGAATTCTCTCATGGTCAGCAATGTTGAGCATTTCTTCATGTATTTACTGGCCATTTGTACACCTCTTTTGTGAAGTGTCTATACATTTCATTTGCCCATATTTCTGAGTGAGACTCATGTTGGAGGGGTCTAATTTTTTTTTAGTTCTTTATATATTCTAGATAGTAGTCCTCTGTCTGAAGAATAGCTTGTAAATTTTTTCCCATTCTTTAGGTCTTTTTCACTCAGTTGGTTATTTATTTTTCTGTTCAGAAGCCTTTTGTTCTGTTGTTTTTTGTTTTTTTCCCATACCACGAATTGAACTCACGACCTTGCACTTGCCAGGCAGGCACTGTGCTACTGAGCTAAATCCCCAGCCCCTCAGAAGCTTCTTAATTTGATATGATTACATTTGTTGATTCTTTATATGACTTCTTATGCAACTGAGGACTTTTCCTGAACACCAGGACTTTTCTATTCAGAAAGTTCTTGCCTACACTTACAGCTTCAAGAGCTTTACCTATTTTATCTTCTAGCAGATTGTTTCTATTTTAACAGTTCTTTGGTCTATTTTGATTTTAATTTAGTGCATGGTGAGAGATATGGGTCTAGATTCAGTCATCTTCATATAGATTAGCCAGTTTTCCAACCATTTATTATAGAGACTATCTTTCATCTAGTTTATGTTTTTAACCCTTTTGTCAAAGCACTTTTGTCAAAGATTTTGTCAAAGATAGTTAAATGTATGATTCCTCCCTCTTTGGTCTTGCTTCTGCTATTCTGAGTCTTTTCTCACTCCACATGAATTTTTTT
>NW_004955468.1:2164092-2175153 GCF_000276665.1 Chinchilla lanigera | reverse complement strand
GCAGGCGGGCCTCCTCAGCCGGTGCGTGGTGGGTCAATTGTGTCATTGCTTCTCTGTGCCACGATAGTTCTCAATTGCGCAGCGGTGGGTGGTTTGAAAGCCGGCGCACACCAGTGCACACCACCACGTGGCCTCCTGGGTGCCCGCAAGGCCTGGGGCTGGCCCAGAGGCCTGCATTCCCCGCTGTGCAGCTTCCTGGGCACTAGGGTCCACATGAATTTTAAGATTCTTTTCTCTAGTTCTGTGAAGAATGCTGTTGGTATTTTGATTGTAATCACATTAAGTATCAATTTTGGAAGCATGGTCAATTTGACTGTATTGGTTCTGCCTATGCAGGAATCTTTCTACTTTCTGATGTCCTCCTCAATTTCATTTTTCAGTCTAGTGTAGTTTTTGTTGTAGAAGTCTTTCACTTAGGTAACTTCCTGAGTAATTTTTCATGGTGTTTATGTGAATGATGCTTTTCCTCTAATTTCTTTCTTAGTGGATTCATTACTGGTGTACAGGAACTCTAATGATTTTTGTGTGTTGATTTTGTATCCTGCTACATTACTGAATTTGGTTATTCTGAGTCTTTTGGTGGCTTTTTGGGTTCTTTTATGTAGAAGACCACATCATCTATAATAATGACAAGTTGATTTCTTCCATTTCTGTACATATATTTATTTATTTCCTAAAAATTTAGTTATTTTTATTGACTAATTGCTTTTCTTAATGTTTCCAGGACTGTGTTGAACAAGAGTGGTGATAGTAGATGTCCTTGTCTTGTTCCTAATTTTAGAGAAAAAAACTTTGTTTTCCCCCATTTAATATGATTTTGCCACTAGGTTTGTCATAAATGGCTTTTTTCAGATTGAGATAAGGTCCTTATTCACTATTTTCATCATGAAACGATGTTGAATTTTATCAAAGGCTTTTACTGCATCTACTGAGATGATCATGTGATTACTGTTCTTCTGTTTATGTGATATATTACATTTATTTATTTGCATATGTTGAACCATCCTTGCATCCTTGGGATGAAGCTTAATTGGTGATGATCTATGATTTTTTGATGATTTGTTGCATTCTGTTTGCTAGTACCTTGCTGAGAATTTTTGCATCTATATTCACTGAAGAGATTGCTCTATAGTTCTTTTTGGTTGGACCCTTGTCTGGTTTTGGAATCAGAGTAATGCTAACTTCCAGGAGTGACTTTGAGAATACTCCTTTCCTTTCAATATCATTAAAGAACCTGAGGAGCTTTAGTGTTAGATCTTCATTTTTATAGATCTGAACCGTGAATCCATCCCAACCAGGGATTTTCTTAGTTGTTAAGTTTTTAATTACTGCTTCAATTTCATTGCCTGTTATTGGATTATTTAGCATTTTACAATTTTCTTGGCTCCGTTTTGTAATTCATATGTACAGTCCTCCCTCACTATATTGTGGTTCACTTACTGTGGCTTCACTGTATCATGGATTTTTTAAAAAATCTAATTCTGCATTGCAGAGTTTTCACTATATTGCGGGATTTTGCAATATATAGGTATTTATATAATATTTATGATTTTAATTATTTTTGCCTAAAAATTAAAACAATTTAAAAATATAAAAAATGTTAATTCAAACATACTAAAAGAATATTAAATCAAAATAAAATACAGGATGTATTTCATGAGCTGATGAATACCCTACTGTACACAATGGAAATGCAGTATGCCCACTACTGCTTGAGCAAGTTTGCCAATGTGATATTGTATACAGCACAATACTTGCTGATGGAATGGAAGGCAACCAATCACAGCACTGCGTTCTGTATCCTGGGCATTGATTGACTCAGTGACTGTAGCATCTGTTTGCTCTCCCGCACTGTGCTCATACGTTCAGCATCTCTCTTTGTGTTTAGGAGCATATGAAGTGTCTATAAGAGTGTGGGAAAGGTTTATAGGAGTGTGAGGTTTATAAAGCCTTAAAATATACATAAATAATAAAATAAACATAATGCCACTACTTTGCAGATTTTCACCTATCATAAGGGTCTCTGGAATGTAACTCCCTTGATAGCAAAGATCACTGTATCTTCTGTACTGTCCAATTTATCAGTGTACAGGTTTGTGAAGTAGTTGTTAACACTTTTTGACTTTGGCACTATCTGTTGTGATTTCACCTTTTCCATTTCTAATTGCATTGATTTTGGTCTTCTCTCTCTCTCTCTCTCTCTCTCTCTCTCTCTCTCTCTCTCTCTCTCTCTCTCTGTCTCTGTCTCTGTCTCTCTGTCTGTCTGTCTCTCTCTCTCTCTTTTGGTTAATTTGCCTAAGAGTTTGTCTGTTCTTTCTAAGAATCAACTCTTTGGTTCATTGACTATTGTTATTTTTTTGGGGGGGAGTCTCAATTTCATTGATTTCTGCTCTAGTCTTTATCATTTCCATCCTTGATATAAAAAATGTTCATCCTCAGATTAGCTTTAGGGTTGGAATGTTCTTGTTTTTCTAGGACCTTAAGGTGTATTATTAGATTACTTATTTGGGCTCGCTGTTTTTGTGATGTGGGCATTCACAACTATGAACTTCCGTCTTAGGACTGCTTTCACTGTGTGAAAGGCAGGCTTATAGAAACATTATGTTATGTCCTCATTCACCTTATTCACCAGATCTGGCAACATCAATTTCCAACTCTTCAAATGACCATGAAATATAAACATTTTGACTCAGTTCAGGACATTGAGGTAGCCACAATAGCAAAACCAAAGACACTCATGTTAGAGGACTTCCAGAACTGCTTCGGAAAGTGGCAAGAATAATGTGGTGTGAATATACCATAATTTATTTACCCACATATCTCTCGATGGACATTTAGGTTGTTTCCGTCTTTAGACAATTGTGAATAATGGTCCTGTAAAGTACTAGTTACTGCTCTTATTTTGGGCATATACACCCTGAAGGGGAACTAGTGGATCATTTAGTAATTTCATGTTTAACATTTTGTCCAATCTCCAACTTGTTCTATAATTGCAAAACCAACAATACACAAGGTTCTGATTTCTCCACATTTCCACCAAAACTTATTTCCAATTTTTAAATAACAGGCATCCTACTAGGTATAAAGTGTTTTTTGTTGTTGTTGATGATGATTTTTTTCTGTTTTGTTTTTGGGACAAGGTCTTGTTTTGTAGTTCAGGCTAGCTTTGAACTCACTATGTAGCCCAGGCTGGCCTCAAACTCTCGTTGATCCTCCTGCCTCAGCCTCCTAAGTGCTTGGATTACAGGTGTGCATCACCATGCCCAGCTTAAGTATGGTTTTGGGTTGCATTTTCCTAATGCAGATTTCATGACGTTGAACATCTTTTTATGTGCTGATAAACCAGGCCCAAGCTGGCTGTGAACACATGGTATGGTAATCCTCCCTGCTGCTAGCATTTGAGGGGTTTGTCATCACGCTTGCTTCCCAGCCTTTCCATCCTTTCTTTCTTCTTTTCATTTCTTTTTCTTCCTTCTTCCCTTCCTTTCCTCTTTTTTTTTCTTTCTTGATACTGTCTCTCCCAGTTGCGCTAGGTGGGCTCAAATTTGTGATCCTCTTGCCTCAGACTCCCATTGTGCTAGGGTTACAGACCTATGCCAACATGCCTGGCTGTATTTATTTAAAACATCAATTACACATATACACAAAATCGTGAATGCAGTTTTTCTCAATACTTAGGGCTCCACTAACACCTAAATCCCTCGCCCCTGGATTTTTACTGCCTCCTGCAAAACTAGCTTCACCATCTCCTTATTCTTTCTGGCACCCACTGTTGACACAGAAGTCACTATCTCAGAATAGCACGAGTCTTCTTTGCAATTCTGGAAATTCATCTCTTTTTGCCTCCCTGAACTTGTCAAACATTTAACGATTTCTTCCCTTCAGCCTTCCCAGTCACCTGGTGGTTTCCTTCTCCCCACCTCTTCAAGCCTCTCTGACCAGCTTTGGGTCTCACAACCTCAGTTCCTACAAGTGTTCTGCACTGAAGAATACTAAACCCATCTCATCCCCAAACAAAGCCCGAAACTGCGCGCCAGAAGGTCTCTGCCTTCACATTTCTAGGTACACTAGCACCCCTAGAAATCTCCGAGACATGGCCCAGCAAAAGCTTATCTTTGAGAGAAAGAATATCACTTTTAAAAAGTGCAGCACCCGATTTCCTCCACTCCGAACTACATCTCCCAGAAGGCTTAGCGGTGCGCATTACCTTTCTATGCAAATATGACCTCTTTCAGAGGCTGTCCAGCTCCTGTGGGTAGCAGAGAGGGTTCCGAAAGTAAACGCATCTGCAACGCGCAGATGTGGCCTTCTTTGGCAGCCACGAGTGGAAATTGAGCTTGGGGTCTGTGGAGCTTTCAGGCTGTGTTTCAGTGTGGGTTGAAATCATGTCCACCTGGCCGCAACTAACCGCAAATAAGAATCCTGTTGATCGGGAGCCATCTTGTTCTCCTCAGTATGTCCCTGACTACATTTCCCAGAAGACTCCTCGGCCTCTCGCGGGAATTCAGCGTTAGAGTCACGCGGTGGCGGGACCCTTAGGGTTGCACCCGCAGCTACTCTAATGTTCTTCAGGGTTGTGCTGCTTTAGAGAACCTTGGAAGGCCTAGGTGAGTAACCTGAGGGTAGGGCGGGGCTGGAGCCAAGCCTTGGCTTTGTGTAAAGGAGGAGTCAAGATTATAATAGCGTGTAGTTGGGGGTGTAGTTGGGGCGGTGTGCTGGTTTGCAATGAATGATCGTGTGCTTTTAATAGGCTTTTTTGTATGATTGGTATTTGCTTTTAATCGTAATACCGGTGCAGATACCGTGTGTGTGTGAGAGAGATTAGGACCACGTGCGGCATTGTGTGCGTCTGTAGGGGAGCTGGTGAGCGGGTGTTACTAGTAGTTTGTCCTCATAGTTGTGCATAATTGACGTGACTGTGTGCAAAAGTACGGGTGGTAATACTTGTGAATATTGTGTGGTGTATCTGTGAATACGTGGCTTGTGATCATGACCTTGACCGGGTGCAGGTGTGCCATACCAGTGACAATGCCTTTGTGACTGAGTGACCTATTGTTAAATGTGCGGTTGTGGTTAGGTGATCTTTTGAGGTCCTAGGTGTGTGGCCCTGTTGATTTGGATGTGGGTTTCTGTAGCTAAATGTCCCCATTGTAGGTGTGTGTGAAGTTTTATCACGTATGTATACCTCTTCAAGCATGATATGGTACTGTAGTTTTTCCCCCTTCTAGAACTTAACTGGAGAGTTCTCTTGCTGTCCTTTGCCTTTTATTGTGTTTATATCTACAACTATGCTTGTGAAATTCATTTGTTAGGTATAAGAGCGGTTCATTTAAGTTCTTTGCTATGTTGTATTCTGTATTTTTAGTATATTGCACTTATTCATCCCCTCTTGTAATGATGGGGATTTGAATTATTTATGGTTTTTTTAAATTTTATTTGCTATGTTGTATTCTACATTTTTAGTATACTGCATTTATTTATCCCCTCTAGTAATAATGGAAATTTGAATTATTTATAGTTTTAAAAAATTTTATAAACAATGCTGCCTCGAACTTTCTTTTACATAGGGTACACATGCTTGAGTTTATCTACCAGTGGAATTGTCAGATTATATGATACTTTCCACTGTACTAAATAGGGCAAAATATATACCAAAGTGGATGAATGAATTTACACTTGCATGACAATGTTTGAAAATCTTGTTGCTGGATATATCTTCCAAAGCATTGTTAAGACTGTATAACATATACAAGTCAGTAATACCATGCACAAATCTTAAGTATGCAAGTTTGTAACAATCTCTTAAGGAGACTTTTTTTTTTTTTTTTTTTTTCTGGTCCTGGGAATTGAACTCAGGGACTCATGCTTGCCAGGCAGGCGTTGTGCCTCCGAGCTACATCCCCCTGTCTCTTAAAGGACTTAGCAAGGATCCCAAATAGTTCCCTTATGTGCCCCCTCTTTAGCTTGATCCATTTTTGAACTTCATGTACACATGTATATGGAATAATATAGCATGTACTCTTCTATCTATTTAATAGATACACTCATTTTTCATGTGGTTGCTCCAGGATACACTACAGCCACAATGTGTGAGAGTTCCAGTTTCTCCACATTCTACCCATTATTTCGACTTTTTTGGCGGGGGCGGGGGTGTTTTTCGGTACCGGGAATCGAACTCACGACCTTGTGCTTGCCAGGCAGGTACTGTGCAGCTGAGCAAACTCCCCAGCCCCTCTATCCATTATTTCATACTGTAATCTCTTAACTATTTTGTTGGTTGTTCAGTGGGTTTTTATAGTTTTAATTTGGGTTTCTTGATGTATGATGTTATTCAGCACTTTTTAATGTGTTTATTGGCCATTTGGATATCCTTTTTTGACAAGTCCACTCCGGTATTTTTGCCATTTTCTCCTTTTTAATCTTTTTCGGTTTTAAAAATTTTATTTTCATATGGTGAACATAGTATAAAGGTTCACAATTGTTCAGGTGCTGGAGAACAATTGTGAAAAACAGGAAATTTACACTGATAAAAACTTAACTAATTTACAGACTTTATTGAAATTTTGCTAATTGTACTTTTCTGAGCCAGGAGCTAATCTGTGGTCCCATTTCAGTTTATTTGTCTTGTTCCATTGGTTCTCCCCCATCTGATACATTTTTTTAGTATTCGTCTTTCATCACCTTAATTCTTGTGAATAACATTGATGAATTATTTTGTTGAATGTCTTTCAATCTGGACTTGTCTCCTGTTTCCTTATGGTTAAATTTAGACTATGCATTTCGGCAAGATCATAGAAATTGTATAGTCTTCTTACTGTGTAGTGTCAGAGATATGATATTTTATCTCATTTTTGGTGATGTTAACCTTTATCAGTTAGTAAAGTTGGGTTTTGCCAGATTTCTACTATAAAAGAGTTACTGTTTTTCCCTTTTTATTTGCTATCTTCTGAGGAGATTGAGGATGTACAAAAATCCTGTTTGACTGATGATGATTTCTCTTTCTGTCATTCTACATTTATTAATATAAATTTAGTGTAAGGAAGAGCTGATTCATCTTCCCCATATGTATATTTAACATTTGTAGACTTACGGGTATTTATTTTATTACATGAAGTTTAATCCATTATTATCATTATTCATTTTGTTGCCCAGATTCGGTTGTTAAGTTGGTCCTGTGTCCTCTCGGTATGCCTTCTGCTGCTGCTATTGTTGTTGTTGTTTAGCATTTTCTTAATTTTTTGGCACTGGGAGATACTCCAAGGTCATCTTGTATTTTACCTCCTCCAGCTCTGGAATCAGCAGTTTCTTCAAGGAGCTCCAATTTCTTGTATTGGAAAGTGAATTTATAAACTAAGATGTGAGAACTTTGTGTGCTCATTGCTATTAGGTTGCCACTACCCAAGTTCTGGTTAGTGGAGAGAGCTAAAAATACGTAAATATTTCTCTTATCTACCTATCTGTTTATATATTTTTAAATCACCAGTTTATACTCATACCTTCCATTCCAACTCCAAATCACAAGTTTTTGTAAAGAACTATCAAGTATCTGAAATTTTCTCCTACTTATAAGCTAATAAAGTAGCTCGATATACCTTCCCTGATAGAAGCTATTAGACTTCTGGGTCAGTAATATTATTTTGTTTTATTTTATGGATTTCAATTAGGTTAAACCAAGACCTATTAACACCCTAAATCTTCTCAAACTAGGCAAGATGATTATTTCTTTTGTCAGGATTTGGGACCAGATTGTACAACCTAAGGTTTACTGAAAAATTGGTTTGCTCAAGATAAATCCAAATTTAAAATGTGTAAAATCTTTGAGATATTATGCTTTTAGGGATTAATCAGAATTCATATACAGTACAGGTAAAATGATACATGTACTGGGATATTTATTGCAACTTTGTTACAGTGAAAGATAGAAAACAACTCAAAGGATCACTGGCTATAGATTGGCTCAGTAAATTAAGGTATATCCATTTCATGGAACACAATGTAGTTATTAAGACAATTATCTATTATCACAGTATATATTAATTCAGATTTATTCCAAGATACATTAAATAAAAATAGTTATGTATATGGTAGTGTATATAATATGCTATAATTATGATTATGATCAAAACTATGATGTTTATATATTTGTATATGTGTATATTTGTACACAAACATTAATTCTCGTAGCCATGTCCATCTTACCCAAATCCGGGCAGTTCCAGACCAAAGCCTGACTATAGAATTGAAGATGATGAGAGATTTGCCCATTCTTCTCACTGAGGCCCCTAAGTGTTTATGTGGGTTGTATACAAGGGAAGTGATCATTCCGGGTGCTATGAGGCAAGAGGAGTCTGATATATCTTATTTTACCTGTCTCAGGTCTGTCCTTTGCCAAAAGAGGAACCCAGAAGAGGTCTTTTTCTACAAATATCAAAGCCATGGCTCAGGTGAGATACTGTTTCTTTTCCCTGAAATAGAATCCTTTTTACCTCTAGTACATATACATACTTACTTTTTCTCATTATGAGACTTTTGCTTTTTAAAAAAAAAACAAAAGACTTTAGGCTGGGCATGGTGGTGCAGATCTGTAGTGCCAATACTCTGGGAGGCTAAGGCAGAAGGATTTCAAATTTGAGTCTGACCTGGACAACTTAACTTAGTGAGACCCTGACTCAAAAAAGTGGGGTGGGGTTGCTGAGGATAAAGCTCAGTATGAAGGCCCTGTGTTCAATTCCCAGTACCAAAACAAACAGAAAAACCCAACTAAGCTCTTTAAATTTAGTTGAAAGCAATGCAAAAGTACTCTTACCCCTCCTGTAAGGAAAGAATCTCTAATAAGCCAACTCAAAAATTTCTCTGTTGGTGGAAATACTTTGTAAAAGAAACTGTTAGATAATCATCGGTCAACCAAGTACAGCTTTCTCTAAAGAAATTTTAATCAGAATTTTAAAGTGCAATTTAAAAAGTCATCAGAAAATTGCTGATCAGTTTTAAAGAATACTTTTTAAAAATTGTGAATCACTTAATATAAAAATGATCTAACCCAGAGCTGGGAATGGTGGCATGTGTCTGTAGTCCCAGCAACCTGGGAGGCTAATAAGTCAAGGGGGATCTCTTGAGCCTAGGAGTTTGAGACTGGCCTTGGCAACACAGTGAGATCCCATTTCTTTAGAATAAAATAAAAATTTTAAAAAGTCTGATCTAGACAGGGTTTGGAACTTTTTTTTAACACTAGTTACCAGTATCGCCTTTCAGGAACATGAGCTCCATCTCAACAACTCAGAGTCCATTGCAATTTCCCCTTCTTTTAATTGAAGTTGACATGTTCATGTACCACGTCCTTGAGTATCTCATATGTCACACTTCTGCCAGAAATCCTGATAAATCAAAAGTATGTTTCCCACACTGTAAATGGATCTCATTTGTTTGGACAGCAATTTGGTGGGATGGAAATGATTAGGGTAACTCATAGGGAAAAGCTCAAAACTTCAGAAAACTGAGTTTTTCAATAAAAAATATGTGTGATGGTTTTATTCAATTTCAGTATATGGCAAGATCTCCTGGTTTATGAAGCTCTTCTTAAAAATATATTTATTTATTTTAGTTAGTTTTTTGAGTCAGGGTCTTGCTATGTAGTATAGGCTGGTCTTGAATTCACTGTGTAGCCGAGGCAGGTGTTGAACTCACAGTGATCCTCCTGCCTCAGTCTCCTGAGTGCAGGGATTACAGGCATGAGCCACCTTGGGTGGTTTATGAAGCCTTTTAGTTTAGAGAGTATGACTACTGGTTGCTTACCACTCTGATACCCCAGGAGGCATTCATGAAAAACTGATATCAGGAATGCCATTGTATTAGTCTGGATCATCCTTACCAGGTTCGTATAGTTCAGGAACAAGAGGAATTTACTGCTGAGGCATGCATGGTTGTAAATAACACTGGGCTAATGTTAGGGAATCCTTTAAATCATCTCTAGCCTACATGTTTAAAAGCAAAGGTAAAGTTGTCATTTATATTTTTATAATAGAATATTATGGGATGAGAAATAAAAATGCTTATAAAAAGCATTTGTGGTAACCAGGATTCTCATTACATACTAGTGGCATGAGAATGAATCAGTCATGTGCAAATTTAATTTTCTAAGATAAATTTTTGTTCAGTACTGGTGATTTAACCAGAAGCCCTCACCCTAAGTTGCATCCTCAGCCCTTTTTAGAATTTTTAATTTTGAAACAGGGTCTTGCTAAGTTGCCCACACTGGGCTCACACTTGTGATCCTCTTGCCTCAGCTTCCCAGGGTGCTGGGATTATAGGTGTGTGCCATTATGCCTGGCTGATAAAATATTTTAAAAGCCATTTGAACTTGTTTCAAGTGAGATAAAACTATTCCAGTCTTGACTCATTACCAGTTCCACTCCTAGAAGGGCACTGCCATCATATCTTTTTTCTTTTTTTCTCAGTATAAGGCCTTCACACTGAGCTATATCTCCATCCCTTTTTATTTGTATTTTGAGGCAGGGTCTCACTAAGTTGGTAAGTCATCCAGGCTAGGCTCAAACTTGGGATCCTCCTGCCTCAGCTTCTCAGGGGACTGAGATTAGAGGTGTGTACCACCATGCCTGACTCTGCCATTAGATTGTGGAGAAGCTTTAGCTGCTGTTTTTGATGAATCTGGAACTCATATCTCCTGATTTCCTATGAAGGAAATTAAATTCTCATGCTTTCCATCTTTCCCAACTCTATTAGGAATTATACCACTGTTTTTGATTAAATCAATAGTGTCACTTTTTTTTGTTGTTGTTGTTCTAGAGATTGAACTCAGAACCTTCTTAACTAAGCTACATCCCCCATCTTTTTTAATTTTCGAGACAAGGTCTCACTATGTTGCCCAACCTGGACTTATGATACTTGTGGTACCCTTAATCAGCCTGCCAGAGTCCTGGAACTACATGCCTGTGCCACTATACCTAGCTAATAGTATCACATTGTTATGATTGAAATATTTTCTCCCAAGTTAGTTCATGGTTTTCTTTCTTTTTTCTTTTCCTTTTCCTTTTTCTTTTCTTT
>NW_004955468.1:2157893-2163522 GCF_000276665.1 Chinchilla lanigera | reverse complement strand
GTCAGTCCTCCTACCATAGCTTCCTGAGTGCTGGGATTAGAGGTGTCTACCACACTTGGCTAGAATTTTTTTTAAAGTGATTGAAATTTACTCCTAAGGAAAGTGGTGTAGTGACTACTTACTGTTTAGACATTTTGGACAGCTCATGGCTTTATTCTAATATAAACAGCATTTCATTTTCCTGTGGTTAATTGCATTTCCCCCCTATTTACTTAGTTATTTGTGTATTTTGTTATCAATTAATTAGTCTTTTTTATTTGGTCAGATACATAGGTTCCTTTTGAACACCAAGGCTTTTCTCCCTATTCCTTTGTCTCCTTGCTCCAATCTGATCTGCTTACTGTCTAGGCATGCTGTACAGCTTTCCTGAGACTTTCCTTTTGTTGATGTCCCTAGACTTTCTTTTACCATTCTATTTTCTGAATCCTATGTCATCTTCCTTTGTGGTTTAAGTCCTCATTTTAGTGGGACACATCTTCTGGTAGTTTCCTAGGAAATTGTGCTTGAGTCTTTGTATGTCTAGGAATGTCATTGTCTTTGTATGTCTAGGAATGTTATTTTTGGAATGTGATTCTTTTATCAGAACAGACTGATAGTTTAGGTATAGAATTCTAGGTCAGAAATTATTTTTTCATTGGGCTGTTGAAGAATTGTTTTTATATAATCTCTTGCTTTTTGAGATGGTCTTAAGAATTCCATTGCTCCTCTGATTCTTGATGCCTTTTACATGATCTACTGTCCTTTATGAGTGCTTTTAATGGCTTGTCTTTATCCTTTATTCTGAAATTTTACTCTTAGCTGTTTGGTAAAAGGGGAGGAGAAAGAAGATCACATGGTTTTGATAATTTATTATATGGCAGGTATTGTGCCAAACATTGTGTAAGTAATTTCATTTAATTGACAATTCTTCTTAGCTGGATTTTGACTTTTCCTTCCCTTGTTTCGATAACGGAAGTGTCCCACTAAACACAGGCAGTTTTGTCTGGAAGGACCAGAAGGACTTGGAAATACAGTGATTCTGTAGTGCTTGTTAAGTTTTCCTCTTGCATTCATATGCTCACTATATTTCAGTTCCTGTACCTTAATCTTTTTCTTCTTTCTTTCCTACATGAAACTCTTTTTATTAATCAAGCCATATACATGATTGTTGTTTCAGGAGTCAGTGTTGTTCAGTGATGTATCCATTGACTTCTCTCAGGAGGAGTGGGAATGCCTGACTGATGATCAGAGAGATTTATACAGAGATGTGATGTTGGAGAATTACAGCAACCTGGTTTCAATGGGTAAGGACACCTGTCCATAAGAATTCAGAATCTGTCCTTGGAAGGTCTACTTTCTCCAATGTGAAATGCTCAGCTACCTTTCAAATACCAGTTGGATTTCTGCATCCTATTCCTGCAAGAATATTCTGAACATTGTAGAGTTAGAAGAAGGAAGCTACATTGAGTTATAGAAGACATTTCAAATCTCTTAATGTTTCATTAGTCTGTTGTACCTTTCTTTGACTATTACTGTAATGTCTTTCTTTACAATGAAGAGTCTGGATTTGAATTCAGAGACATTTTTATCATACATTTATGTCATTACTTTTTTTGTAAGCAGGACTTTGCATTTCTAAACCAAATATCATCTCCTACTTGGAGCAAGGAAAGGATCCCTGGTTGGTTGGCAGAGAGCTAACAGGAAGTCAGTGGCCAGGTAAGTGAGCACAGCAGGTAATTTTCCAGTTGGACAGTGGAGAGACTGCTTTCTTCACATGCTATCTGGAAATATCCCTTCAAAAGCTTTTGGCTTGTTGTGCAAGCAAACATAACACCTTTTCAGATTAACTTACCCTTTCCCCTTACCTAACACACTTAGCCTGCTTTTCTTCTCTTATAGTTCTCTCCTCGTTCTAACTAGCTGGTGCCCTACTCTACCCTTTCTAGTGATATTCCTTTCTATCCATATTTTGGATCCAGATTTTTCTTCAGCTTCTCATCCTCTTGTATTCAGTCCCATGAAGAATCACTCTCTTGAAATAAATGTTTTTTACATTGTCAGAGACTTGCTTTTTTAAAGGAGTTTTTTGTTTTACTTTGTATTGATTCAGGAGTTATAAACCCTGATTCATTCATACTTTTAATAAATATTTATTATTATTTAATCAAAATTTAAATCAAAATTTAATGAATTTTTTCTAACATGCATGAGGTATTTAACTAGGTACTGCAGAGCTTGAAAAAGGAATAAGCAGTTTTAGTCTGCTGGGAGTGCTACAACTTGTTTGTCAATAACTTCTTCATGTACAACCATACTAAAAAAAGTTGAAGTAGGGAGCTTAGCAAAAAATGAGAATTGATGTAGGGGATGACTTCATGTATATAGAAGAGACTTGGGAATATATATCATTGACTTTAGATAGAGAGTTAGAAATAAAAGACCTTTGTCTCTATGGAGAAGTTACAGAATGTAAAGATAGAGAGATTTGGTACGAAGGAGGAGAACAGGACAACACATTCATTTGATATAAACTTATTGAGCTTCTGTTGTATGTCCAACAGTGTTCTCACCACTGAGGTTATGGTAATAAACATACAAAATCTTTTTTTGAGAGCTTATTGCCCACTATAGGGAGACTTACAAGAACATATGGCTGTACAATATATCAGGTAATGATAAGTGCTGAAAAGAAAAATGAAGTAGAGTAAGGGATAGAGTATTCTATTTTATGTGAATCAGTGAGAGAAACTTTCTGATCAGGTAACATTTGGGCAGAGACCTACAGAAGTCCAACAGTAAGTCAGTTATATGTGATTGCAGCTAAGGGCTATTGCCAAACATTCAAAGTCCCTAAGGCAAATGGTACATTGGTTTTATTTGAGGAGCAGCCTGGGAGGCCAGTGACTGGATGAGTCATACATGAGTGGGAGATTAGATCAAAAAGGAGAAGTAGGGAGAAATTGGTCAGTTAATATACTGCCACCCGGGCCGTTGTAAAAGTCTTTTCATTCTGAGACAAGAAGTCACTAGAAAGCTATGAGACTAGGACTGCTGTGCTCCAAATTATGTTTTAAAAGGATCACCCTTGGGCCAGGCATATAGCTCAGTGGCACAGTACCTGCCTGGCAAGCGTGAGGTCCTGAGTTTGATTCCTGGTACCAAAAAAATAAAGGGTCACCCTTCTGGCTTTATAGGAGGTAAGGTTGGAAGCAGACCATTTATTAGGCTTTTGTGCTAGTTCGGTTGAGATACAGTGATAGTTTAAAGACCATCACTTAAACATTACCGCTGGCATTAAAAGGAAGGGGTGGAGCCTAGCTTGTTGGAATCAATTCCCAGAAGGAAGGTTGTTTCCAAACTGTTGCATATTCATTCACAATATTTGAATATTTAACAAAATCCATTGCATTATACACTTTAGGAATGGTTTATTTTTATTTTAAATAAATAATTTTTGCTTAAACATAGATTCCACACTTGCTTCATCTCCCTAATGTTGCTTAAGAATTTTCAAACAGATCCAAGAGCTCTTGTAGTGTTAATGCAGTTATCATGCTTAATAAGATTTACAGTTATTTCTTAGTATGTTGGATTATTTTAGTGTCATTATATTAAGTACTTATAAGGGTGGACAATTTTGCTAACTTGTTTGTGCCTCTTTTATATACTTTATATTTACTACTACCTTTATTTTTTCAGTTACTTTAAAAATTAATGTATTGGTACATTTTAGATATATATAATGATAACAGATATCATAGGGAATTTGTACCAGATATATCTTAATTCTTCTTTTTTTCCCATTCCCCTCCCCTCTGTTCAAGTCATTTAGTCAGTTTTTATGGTCTTTCTGAAATAAAAACATTTATCTTTCAACTTGATAAGGCACTTTTAATTTTATTTGGATTGGCATCCTTAATAGGGATATTTTAATGTGTTTGTAGTCAGTTCCTTTATGGTTGTCGTAATTTCTGTTTTTAGAAAATTAACTGGCTTCCACAGACTTTGTAGATGTCCTGTTTGTAATTTTTTTTCCTGCAGTTTGTTTCCTATCTCTTTTAAGTTTCCTTTGCAGTAAAATATGTTGGGAATCTAAATCAACCCTTCTGCCACCATATATGCATATCTTACTTTAAAACCCTTTATTTAACAGCTGCTCATTTCATCATTGTTTTACCTGCCTACTTGGTGAAGTGTTAAGTTCTGATTTATGTTAGCATCTTTTTTGTTTCTTTGCTTCATCTATGCACTTGCACCTATACAAATAGATATGTTAGCAGTTGATATTTTAGTTACTTTTATTGGAAATTATCATACCTACTAAAAAGTAATAACATTCTTTTATCTCATGTTTTTTTGTATGTTTGTAGTTTTTAAAATTTTTTGTCTTTGTGTTGAACATTTTGCTTCAAAACTCATCAAGTTTTGTGGCATTCATTAATGAAGAATAGCTGAACTATATTCCAAGCCATTTTTTATTCTGAGACAAGGTCTCAAAATAAGTTGCCCAGTATCATAAGTTGCCCAGGCTGGGCTCAAACTTTGAATTCTCCTGCCTCAGCCTCCAAGAGTACTGGGATTATAGGTGTAAACTTAGCATTCCTGACTAAGTTGCTTTATTTTATCACTGCTATGTCTGTTTTAGTCTTGCTGAGAATATGACTTATTTTTATTCTGTCTTCTACTTTTACAAAGAATGATTAGATGGAATATCTTATTCTTTTTTTGGTGGGTACCAGCAATCAAACTCAGGACCTCATGCTTGCCAGGCTGACTACCTTCACAGAAAAGTTCCAGTATGGGTTATTGCCATATGATTTAGTATGATTTCAAATAGTCTTCCTTATCAAATTTAGAATCTTATTCCACAATAATATTTAATATTTATTGTGCATTACATACTTGACAACAGTTTTCCCATATGATCTCTATACTTTATCTTTTTTAATCCACTTTTTCAAAATTCAGTTTGGAGAATTATTCTTTCTAAATAATAAAAAGATTAGTGATTTCTTTCATATTTTCCTTCAGTCCTAGAATCAAGATGTGAAACCAAGAAATTATTTCTGAAGAAGGAAATTTATGAAATAGAGTCAGCCCAGTGGGAGATAATGGGAAGACTTACAAGACATGACCTGCAATGCTCTGGTTTCAGAGATGATTGGGAATGTCATGACCAATTTGAGAAACAGCATGGTTCTCAGGAGAGACAGTTCAGTGAACTGATAATCACTCATGAAGATGTACCTAGTTTCACTCAGCATCCATCCTTGACATTACAGCAAATTATTAATAATAAAGAGAAATACTGTGCAACTAATGAATATAGGAAAAACTTTAGACATGGCTCGCAATTTACTGCTCATCAAATCATTCACACTATTGAGAAACCTTATTCATGTAAGGAATGTGGAAAGGCCTTTAGACATCCCTCAAGGCTTGCACATCACCAGAAGATTCACACTGGCAAGAAACCCTTTGAATGTAAGGAATGTGGAAAAACATTTATTTGTGGCTCAGACCTTACTCGTCATCACAGAATTCATACTGGAGAGAAACCTTATGAATGTAAAGAATGTGGAAAGGCCTTTAGTAGTGGTTCAAACTTTACCCGACATCAGAGAATTCACACTGGTGAGAAACCTTA
>NW_004955468.1:2132503-2157793 GCF_000276665.1 Chinchilla lanigera | reverse complement strand
AGTGGTTCAAACTTTACCCGACATCAGAGAATTCACACTGGTGAGAAACCTTATGAATGTAAAGAATGTGGAAAGGCCTTTAGTAGTGGTTCAAATTTTACTCAACATCAAAGAATTCATACTGGAGAGAAGCCCTATGAATGTAAGGAATGTGGTAATGCATTTAGTCAGAGTTCACAACTTATTAAACATCAAAGAATCCATACAGGTGAGAAACCCTACGAATGTAAAGAATGTGAAAAGGCTTTTCGTTCTGGTTCTGACCTTACTAGACATCAGAGAATTCATACTGGTGAAAAACCCTATGAATGTAAGATATGTGGGAAAGCTTATTCTCAGAGTTCACAACTTATTAGTCACCATAGGATTCATGCTGGTGAGAAACCTTATGAATACAGAGAATGTGGAAAGAACTTTAGTTATGACTCACAACTTATTCAACATCAAAATTTGTACTGGTGATAAACGAATATATGCAAAATAGTGGGAAGGCTTTTAACTACTGCTGAAACCATTATCAGAGAATTTATCTTAACCTTCTAGATACAAGGCTATAGAAACATTTTATTTGTTGGCTACAGTTTATTCAGGTGAAAAATTGTATTGGTGAAACACTATGAATTAAATATGTTTTGGAAACCTTTTAATGAAAGGTTATATTTATCTTATCCTTTCTGGCTTTTTTTTTTTTTTTTTTCAGTACATGGGATTGAATCAATTGCCTTCACATTGAGCTATATCCCCAGCCTTTTCCTTATTTTTTATTTTGAGATAGAGGCTCACTAAGTTGCTCAGCCAAAATTGTGATCATTCTGCCTCAGCTTCCAAAATGCTGCGATGACAGGCATATGCTAACAAATTTGGCTCTTTCTGGCCTTAAATATCAGAGAATCTATGCAGAAATGTAATTTTATAATTTTCATTCTTTTTCTCTCTCATTTTTTCTATAATAATTATATTATTATTTTAAATGATCTTAAATTTGTATGACTATAAAATTTACCTCTTCACACTTTGTAAAATACTTTTAAATTACCTTTAATAATAGAAAAGTGACCTTTTTGTTTGGTTTTTTAGTGCTTAGGATTGAACCCAGGGCCTTTGCACAAAGCCATATCCACATCCCTTTATTTTTTAAAACTAAGTCTTGCTAGGTCACTAGCAGGCTGGTCTCAAACTTGGTATCCTCCTGCCTCTGCTTACCGGAATGCTTGGATTACAGGCATGTACCACCATTTCCAGCTTGTGTGTGTTTGTGTATATGTATTTTAGAGCCAGGTCCCACTATATAATTCAGGTTGGCCTCAGACTTGGTATGTAGTCTCTGGGCTGGGCTCAAATTAGTGATCCTCTTGTCTCAGTATCCTCAGTCCTGTGATTATAGATGTGTGCCACCATATCTGGCTCCCCTTTTTATGTCTGAAGATGGCTGTTTGTTTTGTTCTTTACAAAATTAAGGCTTTCTTTTGTTGAAACCTTTATAAACTACTTTCTACTCAGTAAATAGGATGCTTTAATATCTTCATGAAGTTTCATTGTGATACTATAGTATCATTTTGTTTTATTTTTGAGACAAGGTCTCACTGTAGTCCAGGTTGTCCTTGAATTTGCTGTGTAGTTCAGGCTGGCTTGGAATATATGATCTTCCTGCCTTGGCTTCCCTAGAACTGAGATTTCAGGTGTGTACCCCACATGAAGCTAATACTATTTTATTAAGTCCCTATTGACAGATATTGTAGTTTCTTCCAGATATTTTGCCATGATACATGCCAAAATGCATGTCTCTGATGGACATTCTTTCTAGGCATATCTTTGTACAATGTCTTATTTGATTACAGAAATAAGGCATGAATATTCACTCTAAAAGATTTAAACTTTACAAATGAGATAAACATACTCTTTGTCTTTCATCTTGTACCCACTTTCTTTCCCAAAGAATAGTCATTGTCAGCTTATTACCATTCCTGGTGATTTTTCTGTTTGAGAGATAGAGTCTTGCTGTGTTCCCCAGATTAGTCTTCAACTTGTGGGATCAAGTGATCCTCCTGCTTGGGCCTGCCAAGTAACGGGTACAATATGTACCATCATGCCCAGCCTATGTTTTTATAGATATATTTTGCAGTAGAAATTATGCAATGGGGATGATTATAATACCTACCTCATTTTTTAAGAGAAGTAAATAAGACGTATAAGGTGCTTAGAGTTGTGCCTGCCATATAATAAATACATACCACTGTGTGTTAGTCATAGTTTTTGCATTTATTGTTGCCTTCAGTATTATATTTGTTAGGCGATTTTAACTTTCTGCAGAGCCAATTCATCATCAGACAGGGTATTTTTGTTTTGTTTTTGTTTCTTGAGGCAGGGTCTCACTATATGGTACAGGCAGGCCTTCAACATGCTTGTGTAGCCTAGGCTGGCCTCTAACTCTTGGTGATTCTCCTGTCTCAGCCTCCCAAGTGCTGGGATTACAGGCGTGCACTGCCACGGCCAGTTAGGTAGGATATTTTTAAATAAAAAAGACCCTTGGAGGGTAATGAATTTAGAAAATCTTCCATCACTTATTTCTTACTCTCATCCTGGTGTTGATAGGGAAAGTGATGTCAGTAATGGATGGGAAGGACTTCATTCAGTCTTCCTTTTTTGTTACATTATATTATACTTTGTGTGAAAAGAAATGCATATAGACAATACATTGGTGTTGCTTATTAAGCAAAAGTAAACAAACAGCATTATGTTTAAAAATTGACATCTATAGAGAAACTTTATAGTTACAAATTTAAAAGGCTATTCTGATTACTGTGCATTCTGATACATTTGGAAACCTAGCCAAAATTATTCTTAGGCAAATATAAATCACTAATATTGACTCAGAGAATTAGAACACTTAGAAGACTCGTAAACATACAGAAAAATTATGAGATCAGTCAGCTGTTACAAATAATGCAACAAATCCCACTTTTAAAGAAAAAATGTATTAAAGTAAAAAATGGATTAGGAGTTACCCCCGCCCAGAAAAGCTATTTTTGAGTGTCAGTTATGAAGATAACGCACATGCCCGAAGGAAATCAGCTAACTGTATCTATTAAAAGAGTGATAAAAATGTATCTAGTTGGGATAGTACCTACCTAAACAGCATGCCCAGGGCCCAGTTCTAGTTAACTGTGATGCTGTGAGAAAATACATGCCTGGTTTTACATGCTGTTGTGACTCTGAAAATCCAGAAATCTCTCTCTTTCCTCTGATACTAGGGATTGAATTTAGGGCCTTTGCACTGAGCTACATTCCCGGCCCATTTCAAATTTTCAGACAGGGTCTCACTAAGTTGCTAAGTTGATCAGGCAGGGCTCAAGTTTGCAGTCCTCCTGCCTCAGCCTCTCAGATTGCAGGGATTGCAGGTATGTGCCACCACATTCACTTTTTAAAGAACTGTACTTTTTGATGTATTTGATAACTTCTGATTTTTAATTGGCTATTCACAGTTTCAAAAAACATTGCAGGGCAAAGAAGAGATGTCATTTCTGCAAGTCACAAATGGCTAACCTTGGGTTAGTTTTTGTTCTGGACACTAGCAAAGAGCACACCCATGTCTCACAGGAGGATTTTTTTCTTTTGTTCTGGGATGAACTTTTAAGAGAGCAAATTCCTTGCTTCTAAGATTTGGGTGTTGGGGGAGGAATAATTTCCCTATAATTTCTTGGATGTGCACACTTTCAGTTTAAAAAATTTCCAGAGATAAAATAGCTGAATTCCAAAAATGCAGGATAGTAGAAAGGACTTGGTCTGGTTCAAATATTTTTTCTTACATGCATTTTCATTTTGTTTTTGATTTTTTGAGATACAGTCTTACTATGTAGTTCAGGCTGGCCTTGAACTCACTGTGTAATCCAGGCTGGCCCTGAACTTGTGCCATTCCTCCTGCTTCACCCTCCTAAATGCTAGGACTACAGGTGTGCACCACCATGCCTGGCCAACATGCATTATTTTTTATTCTAAGCATCACATCAATTAAAAAAGTAGGACAGTTTCAGGGCTGGGGATATAGCTCAGTGGCACAAGCACCTGCCTGGCAAGCACAAGGTCCTAAGTTTGATTGCCAGTACCAAAAAAACCCACAAAAAACCCACAAAAGTAGGACAGTTTCTTGAACATATACACATATATAACTAAAAATGAAAAATTTTAGAGTTAACCTATCAAAAAAAGCCATCCCACCCTAATTTTGCAGTAGAAACAGATACATCACTGGAATTATAAATTATGTTCCAGATCAAGGGTCAACAAAGTTTGTCCATAAAGGGGCAGACAGTAAATATTTTAGCCTTTTCCAGCCGTACTATTTTTGTAGCAACAGCTCAGCTCTGCTATTATAGTACAGGCGTTTAGTAATGGTCTCTTAAATCTTGACTTTAAAACACAAAACACCACAGATTTCCTTTTTGAGGTTTAAATTAATGTTTTGAGAGGGACTTTTATTGTACCTCAATTTTCATGCTCAGGAAGTAACACCTACACTGCATAGATACCATTCTGTAGAAGGATAATCCATGTATCCAGTTATAGAGGTTCGTTTTTCATGTTCTACCATCACTCCCTTTTTTCTCAAAACCTATGTAAGAGTATTTTTGTTTGTTTGTTTGTTTTTTGTTGTTGTTTTGAGACAGCATTTCACTATATAGTTCATACTGGCCTTGAATGAATTACATAGCCCAGGCTGACCTTGAACTTGGGATAATCCTCTTGCCTCAGCCACCTGAGTGGTAGGAGTACTGGCATGTGCCAACCATGCCAGCAAGGCCTTTTTTCTGAACACTGAATTACTTGTTTTTTTACAAGTAAAAAGAGGTAAATATTTTATAATAAATTTGAAAAAAGTAGAGTAAGCAAAATACCTGCAAATGGCAGTACTATAGAGATAATTCTGTTTTAATGTTCCACATTAATATCAACAGCAAAACTCCCCAAAACGAGAACAAACTGCCAAATGAAGATTTATTTTGTGTGCATATGTTGTCTTTTATTTATATAGTGCATGTGTATACAAACCAATGAAACATTTTAAATTTAAAAAATCTTTGCCCCCTCCGTTCCTCAATTTCTGTCTTCATGTGTTTCCTTCAGAATAATGTTTAAAGCTTACAAATCCCATCTATTTCTTCATTCAAACATTTACGTGCAAGTAAGTATAGTTGTATCACATAAATATTGCATCAAACTGAAATTTGCTTTTTTGCATTCAATTGCAGATTTTTTATTTCCCTTCAGATCTAGAGCTATAACTGAGTGTTCATGATTATAGTATGTTTATGCCCAAGACCTATTAAACATTTCGCTAATTGTGAGCATTTCAAATTATCTCCTGTTTTCCGTTTAAAACTATTCACTGGATGTGAGGGTGCCCACCGTATAATCCCAGCTACTCAAAAGGCGGAGGCAGAAAGATCAAAAGTTTGAGTTTAGCTTGGGCAATTAGTGAAACTGTCTAAAAATTAAGAAGGCTGGGAATATAGCTTGGTAGATAGAGATACAGGTGAACTCGGGTAACACTTCTGTGGGTTCCATCTCCAGCACTACAAAAAAAAAAAGAAAAGAAAAGTGATGCTTCAGGCTGCAATGTGGCTCAGTGGTACAGCCTACCATGCTGGAGGCCCCAAGTTCAATCCCCAGCACTAGAGGTGGGGGGACTTCCATAAATATTCTTACGTTCTTATCTATTTCTATAAGTTTACCAGGCTATTTCCAGTATTTTCTTTGTTTCTTAGGAAGATTTTCCTTATAGAACATTTCAGAGCATAAGAGAATGAAGAAACTGCATTCTAAATCCTTCTGGAATTGAGTGTTACACATGGTATAATAAAGGAAGTCAGCTTTGTTTTTATCCAGAAATAAAACTGAGTATGCCAAAGCCAATTATTTACTTACCTTCTGTTGAATTAAAATTCCGTGTTCTCTATTAAGTGCTCATATCCTCCTATCTACTCATATTTTGGTCTTCTATGTTCCAGCAACATTTCAGTTTTACTTTTCAGTAACTTTTATTACTTGGAAATACAAGATATGCATATTATTTATAGTTTGTTAACTGCATATAAAGACAATCTTCTAAACAAAATCTTTTTAACCTTAAGAAAGAGGGCAAACTCCCTCAGGAATCTGTGGCAGAAGCAAATCAAGTACTACAAGTCATAAATTTCTTTTAAAATCTTGTTCTAAAAGTTATGCTAATTTTCATTCTTTCTATAAGACTGTGGTTTGATGCAAAATGCATAATTTTTTTGAAAAATCATTTTTTCTCATGAAATCAGTGAAGCCTATGCTACTGGCAGATGCAATATTCCTTTTTTTGGGGGGGGGTCTTTTTGAGACAGGGTCTCGCTATGCTTTTCAGGCTGGCGTTGAGCTCACTTATGTAGCCTAGGCTGGTCTCGAACTCGCATCCTCCTGCCTCAGCCTCCCAAGTGCTGGGATTACAGGCCTGCGCCACCACGCCTGGCCCTGCAATATTCCTTTCTGTCAGAGCTGGAGGGTGAACATTTTGGTCACATCAAAACAAAAAAAGAAAAAATCGCAGTGGGAGTGGTGGCGCTATGCCGAAGGAGGATTGCAAATTCAGGCCCAGCCTGGGCAATTTGAGGCTGTCTCAGGAAGGGGAGTGAGGGCTGTAGCTCAGTGCAAAGGCCGTGTGTTCATTGCCCAGTACTGAGGAAAACAACACCAAACCAAAAATACGCAGGATCATACGCGTCGTTTCTCTCACAGAGTAACTCCTACTCTTGGCTGCAGGCAAAGAGCTGACAAGCAAAACAAATCCATCCTGCTTTGCGATCATAGTAAGTTACAGACACAGTCGCACTAACAGTCCATACTGTTTTCTCGCAGGCCCTCACATTCCTCAGTCCTACAGACCCCGACACACAATTAAAAAAAAAAAAAAATCTCCCTCACGAACCTAATTCCGGTCGCCCCCAAAGCACTGAGAGAATCACCTTCAGAAACATTCTAAAAACAAACGCATGGAGCCGTCCTTGGTTGGTATATGGAGCCCCGCCCCCTCTCCCGCTCCCCTGATGGGCTGCAAATAGTCACTTTCCATCCGTCCCTCTTTAATGGACGCGCAGCCATCCTTCCCCTCCCCTACCCCAGCCCGGACAAAGGACCGAAGAGCCCACCCTCGCAGACTCCAGCCTCGCTGGCTTTCAGCTGCACACAGCGGGCGGCCGTGACGTCGCCTTGCTCGCTAGGCTCCTGCGCCTGCGCACTCGGTGCGCCCCGGGCCTCCCAGCATCCCCAGCGTGCGGTGGTGCGGTGTCTCCGGCTGTGTGCCTTCGGTGGCGAGCGTGCCCTGGCCTCCGCTAGCCGTTACCTTGAGACGTTTTGGCGTCCCCGGGGAGTAGTCCTGGCTCAGCGCATTGGCCGTGGCCACCCTGGCGAAGGCGCTGCGGCGTGCGGGGTAAGGACCGGGGAGGGGAGGCCGCGCAGAGCGTCCGGAGCCCAGCGCCTGGGGCCCAGGGTGTGCGAGGAGCGCGGTGTCGCTGCCCGGGCCGTGTGTCTGTGGGCGTGACCTGTGGGCGTGGCAGGGCCTGGCTGTGGCATCGGGGCCCCGTGGCTGTGAGGCAGGGGCTGGTGTGCGAAGGCATGCTGTGGCTTAATTGGGTACAAAGCGTCCTGTGTGAACCGAGTGGCCGTCGCCGTGGAGTGTACATCTCGGACCAAGCGTCTTCTGCTGTGTAGCTGCACCCCGCCCAGGGCGCAGAAATGGCCTCTGGTCATCACCTGAGCGCCGCAGTGAAGAATCCACGCAAAAAAGCTGAGACGCGATCTTAGGCTTAAGAGTGCTAGAACTGAGTCCGGTGGGGAACACACTCCTGTAGTCAGTCCCAGCACTTGGCAGGGTGAAGCAGGAGGATCAAACGTTCGAGCCCAGTCTGGGTAACTTAGCGAGACCCTGTCTCAAAAAACAAAACAAAACAAAAGACTGGAGGTGTAGCTCTGTAGGCCCTGGTTTCAACCCCTAGTCCCAAGTCGGGTCGGGGAGACAGAGCATGTTAGAACTGGTGGCGTCCCTCGGGCTGCCTCGTCGGAAGACCCCCCTCTACACCAGGTCGCAATACGCACTGACATCGTACAGTCACAACTCGGGGAGTTGCAGCTGCTGATTTGAGAACCAGAGCTCTCTCCAGCAAGCTATTGTAAACTCGTTCCAACCCCAGCATACCTGACCTTGGTTTTTCTTCGACAGTGAAAAGAGTCAACAGTATTCTCTTACTTTACTCAGGATTTGTGTGTGTAGTGGTTGATAAGGGCAGTTGTGGTCATCGCGGTGTGGCCCGATTTAACCAGGCCGGTTTGAGCTCCCAAATAACCTAAATCAGCCGTGGCCAACATCTGGCACATGTGCCGCGGCGGATATGCAGAGCCCTCTCTCTCTCTCCTCACAAGTCAAATCGCCCCAGCAGCCGAGCATCGGATATTTAGGTTTAATTGCAGTGTTGACGCTTTGTGATAAATAAGTGGGTTTGGGGTTGTAGTTTGGGCACTCAACTCTTAAAAGTCTTGCCGCCGCTGACCTAGATATTAAAATTTTCTCCTTTCCCGATCCTGCTGATTTTTTAATTTTCTCCCCCATTTGTGGGGATTGAACCCAGGCGCTTTACACTGAGCTTCATCCCCAACTTCTCTCTTTACTCCTACCCGCCCTCTACCCCTCCAACCCTCCTGTCTGTGTGTGCTCAGAAGCAGGAAAGGTTTTATTAACTCAAGGTATTTTGGGCCTTCTGAGCCCTATCTCATCTCATAGTGTTGTTTCCTTTTTCCAGCTCTGGCCTCTGCAAAGTCTCCTTCTCTTGACAAACAAACCCCAAGGAGAACTGCGCAGGTCTTGGATTTCTAAATCATGGCCCGTGTAAGTTACTGTTTATTTCCTTCTGGAAATGCTATCACTTAAGATCCTAGAAATATTCCTTTATCCTGAAATTTCTTACCTATCAGAGCTTTCTCCCAGAACCTTTTTCCAGTTCTTCCAAATCCAGGGAGGGATAAAGTTAAATAACACATTGCCTATCCTATGTGCCCTCTTTTTTCCCGTCATTGTCCATCTATTTGTTGAAAAAAATTATTCAGCTTCTCCTATATATGCTGAGTCTTCTGCTAAAAGCTGCAATGAAATAGAAGTGAAATCACTTGAAGGAGATATTTGACCATCTTTTTTGAGTTACTAAAAAAAAAAAAAAGGATGGGCCCATTTGATACTCACAGAAAAACTGAACTTTCTTACACTGGAGTTTTCCGGGTATATAAGATTTGCTATTGATTGGCCCGAGACTCAGTGTATAGTTAGATTTCATGCTTTGTGAAACTTTTAGTATTGAGTAGGGATGCAAATTAGGCTCTTGCAAAGAGAGAGATCCCCTTAAGAATTGCATACCAGTAACAAAGTTCCATTTATAGCTGAACAGAATGTCTGGTTTAGAATACTTTCCTGATTCTGAATCATGATACGTTGGTACCCTCTAACTTATATACAAGGAGTGCATCTATTTATGGGTAAAAATGATAGCAGTTAAGAAAATAATCCAGATATATCCGTAATCACATAGATTCAGAATTAAGGAGGACTTTAAGGTTATGTTCAACCAAAATAACTAAGTATGGAAGAATGATTAGGTCTCATATAGCCATTATATGGGCTAGTTAATGTACAGCCAATTAAAAAATATTCGAGCTGGGGATCTAGCTTAGTGTCACAAGTACCTGCCTGGCAAGCACAAGGTCCTGAGTTGGATTCCTGGTACCAAAAAAAAAAAAAAAATTTCATTAGAAAGTCTGTCATGCTGGATGTGGTGGAACACACTTCTAATCCCAGCTACTTGGGAGATTGAGGCAGGAGGAATGTAGGTCAAGCTAGCAAGGATAATTTAGCAAGACCCTATTTCAAAATTTAAAAAATAGGGCTGGCATGTAGCTCAGCACTCTTTAGGTTCAGTCCTCAGTATTTAAAAAAAGTCCTAAAAAGGAAAAATACTTAGGATCTGCTTCTACAGTAAATTGGGAAGGAATTCTTTGTATGTAGTCAGATCCTTTTCTAAGACAGTTTATAGGGAGTCTTTTTGAAAATATCTGTTCTTAGGACCAGGTATTGTGGCACATGCCTGTAATCCCAGCACTTGGGAGGCTGAGGCTCTTAGCCAGATGTGCTGCATGCCTGTAATTCCAGCACTTGGGAGGCTGAGGCAGGAAGATCACTTCGAGTTTGAGGCCAGCCTGGGCTACATAGTGAGTTCAAGGCCAGCTTGAGCTATATAATGAGACTCTTTCAAAAAACAAAACAAAACAAAAAATGAAACAAAACAAAAAATTGTTCTTTTTGGGTGTGGTGGTGTGTGCCTATAATCCTAGCATTGTGCGAGGCTAAAGTGGGAGGGTCACAAGTTCAAGCCCAGCCTGGGCAATTTAGCAATTTAGCAAGACCCTATCTTAAAAACAAAAAATTAAAAAAGGGTTGGGGATGTAACTCAGTGTGAGGGTCCTGGGTTTAGTCCCCAGCATCATAAAATAAATAAAATAAAAATCTGTTCTTTAAGGGGACAGGAGTAGAATTCACATTTCTTGATAATTTATGAGGTAGACATATAGCAGGCAGAAGATTTAATAGTATTTCATTTAATGGGAAAATGGTTATTTTTTTCTTTCCCATACATGTTTGGATTATTGAGGTATGCTAGAATATATAAATGGTTGTGTCTATAACAGCGGGATCCTTGAGGATCTTTCAGATACGCTCATTTTCTAATGAACTATGTTACACCCTTCTAGCTCAAGCCTGTTTGCTTGGTATAATATTCCATTTCTTGCAATATTTCCTCCATATTTTCTCTTCCATATTAAAACAAATTTTCTTTATGTCAATTATATATGATTTGTTGTTTCAGGGATCAGTGATGTTCAGTGATATATCCATAGTCTTTTCTCAAGAAGAGTGGGAGTACCTTGACTTGGAACAGAAGGACTTATATAGAGATGTGATGATGGAGAACTATAGCAACTTGGTCTCACTAGGTAAGGTTATCTGCCTTTAGTAATTCAGACTGTATTTTATATAACATAGTTTTCTTCTCTGAAAAGTTAAAGAATTTTTTTTCAAGAAACTATCTGAATTTCTGCTTTAGATGTTTTATTACTTGTTGTATAGCTGTAAGGAAAATAGCTAAATTCTTTCTTGTTTTTTTCTCTACCAAAAGAACACATGTGGCTGGAGATGTGGCTCAGTGGGTAGAGTACTTGTGTAGCATGTAATAGGCCCTGGAATTAATCCCCAGCATGCCCGCCCCCCTCAAAAAAGAACATATATACTTGCTATACTGGTAAGTTAGATCGCCAGGATTTATTTACAATTTAAGATAACTCATTACTTTAGTTAGTAAACAAATGTTTTTATCTAATTATCAAAAATTAAAAATCCAAGAACTTTGCTTTTTTTTTTGAATCGGTCTCACTGTGTGGAGTTCAGGTTGGCTTTGAACTCATTATGCAGTGCAGACTGACCTCAAACTCGAAGTGATCCTACTGCCTCACCCTTCCAAGTGCTGGGATTACAGGCACTACCACACCTAGTAAACTTTGCTTTTAGTAGTGTATTAATATCCTAAGAAGGAAGAATAGGGCCAGGGATGTAGTTCAGGAAGACAGCATGTGCCTGGTAAGTATGAGGCCCTGAATTTGATTCCTGATACTAAAAAAAAAAAAAGAAAGAAAGGAAGGAAGAAAGGAAGAAGAGAAAGAGAGAAAGAAGCGTAAATGTTTTTTGGGAAGCTTCTTGTTTTCCTCTCAGCAGAATAACAATAGCTAATAAAATATATATATATATATATATACTATTATCAGGCAATGTTAGGTATAGATACACATTAATGTAATCTGTGCAACAGTCACTTGTGCAGGGGGAATAGTGGGGATCAAACAGAGATTTTCTATTGTTGAACTACGTTCCCAGCCCTGTTTTGATTTGTTATTTTTAAAATATAATCTTGTTAAGTTGTCAAGGTGGCCTTGAATTTGGTGATCCTCCTGCTTCCCAAGTAGGGACTTAAAGGTACAAGCCCATGTACTCAGCAGATAGGCACCGTTATTATCACTGTTTTGTAGATGAGGGAAACAAACATGGAAGTACCTTGTCTTGGATAATGTAACTGTGATTTGGCAGAGGCAACATGTGGTGTATGTTCTCAACCACTATTTCCTCTGAAGAAAGAACACTTGTATGAGTATGAATTTTAAATTTTCTGTCTTTCTTTAATCTCTATTTATTGTATAATCTTCATGTGAACATTTTAAAAACACCTTTCCCTTCTTTGCTTTGAAAGCTTTATCAGTTGTCATTTTAATCTATAGTGTATTACAAATATAACCAGGATGAACCAATAAAATTTCTAATTATTTTTTTCTAAGCAGGATGCTTCATATCTAAACCAGATGTGATTTCCTTATTGGAGCAAGGAAAGGATCCCTGGAAAGATGTGAGGAAAGGAAGAAAACAATATTTAGGTGAGTGAGGGCCAATCAAGCTGGGTGAATCACACAGCTAGTTGGGGAAAAAGCACAACCTTGTGATGTTTAGAAAACCATTTTTAAAAGTCCTTTGCCCAAAGGCAAATGTTCTAGACCAGAGAAACAAAGACTTGGCTGGGGATACTAAAAAAACTACTCTTTTTAGTTGTTGTTGTTTTCATTTTTTTTCCTCTTGAAAGGTATTCTTTTTGTTCACTGATGACAACCATTTCCATTGCTTTATTTTTTTGCATTGGCAGATAGATGGATGAATAGATAACCTCTGAGCTGGGCACTACTATAGCTGTCATTATAATGGTAAACAAAACCAACACAGCTCTTGTCCCCATAGAATTTACTTTGTAATAAGAAAAATCTAGCAATTATAAACAAATAGAAATTAGAATGTTAGGTGATAAAAGAATGCTATGAAGTAAACAGAAAAAGGAGATAGAAAGTGCTGTGGGAGGGGAGGACTATTTTAATTATGGTCAAGGAATAATGCTTTTTTCCCCACTTTATTCATAAAATTTTAAATGGTAGCTTTTTTCTTTTTACTTTTTTTCAAAAAATTTTAAAGTGATATATATGTTGTATTTTAATAATATATATTTTATCAGCAACTTAAGTTTCTTTTAAAAATTTTATTAGTGGGGCTGGGGATTTAGCTCAGCAGCACAGCGCCTGCCTGGCAAGCGCAACATCGTGAGTTCAATTCCCGGTACTGGAAAAAAAAAACAAAAAAAAAAAGAAGAAAAAAAAAATTTTATTAGTACTATACTTGTTTGCAGTTCATGCAGTTTACAGTCATCTTGGGGAGTGGTTACCTATACATAACACATCTTTTTTTAAATCTTCTCCTCCCTCCCTCCTCCAAATCACGTTTCATTTTTCATTCTTGTTGATATTATTAATCTTAGCTCATGTTATGGCATATAATGTTTACATTATCTGAGGTTATTAGGTTCCTATACACAGCATATCTTTATTTTACTTATTTCCTCCTCATGCCTGTGTTTTTTCCTTGGACCATTTCCCTATTGCAAGAGATCCATCTCCTTGTCCCCTTCTAGCCATCCTTTATTATTCTCTTTGTACTTTACCTCATTCAAGTGAAAGATACTATATGGTATTTAAGCTTGTGTGTCTGCTTTATTTCACTCAACATTATATTTTCCAGGTGCATCTATTTTCCTACAAATGTTTTAAATCTGTCATTTTTTATAGCAGAATAGTATTCCAAAGTATATAGATAAGACATTTTCTTTATCCAGTCATCTATTGATGGGTATACAGACTGTTTCCAGGATTTAGCTATTAGAGCTGTGCTGCTATAAATATTAGTATATAGGTGTCACTGTAGTAATGATATCTTAAGCTCTTTGGAAAATATATACCTAGCAGGGGATCACTGGGTCATATGTAATTTCAGTTCTTTGAGAAATCTATACTGATCTCCATAACGGTTGTAGTAGTTTACATTTCCACCAATAGTGAAGGAATATTCCTTTTTCACCACAGCTTCACCAGCATTTGTTATTGTTTGATTTCTTAATAATAATTCTTATTTTTTCTGGAGTAAGGTGCAATCTTAGTTTTGTTTTAGTTTGCATTTATCTAATGCCTGAAATGTTGAGCATTTTTTCATATATTTGTTGACCATTTGTAACTCTTCCTTCGTGAAGCATCTGTTCATTTTTCTTACTCATTTCTTGACAGGATCTTTAATTTTAGGTGATTTAATTTTTTTTTTTTAGTTCATTGTCATTCTAGATATTAGTCCTTTGTCTGAGCTGTAGCTGGCAAAATTTTTTCCCGTTCTATAGATTGTCTCTTCATAGTACTTATTCTTTTGCTATACAGAAGCTTTTTAGTCTGATATAATCACATTTATTGATTCTTTCTGTTATTTCTGGTGTAGTAGAGGTTCTGTTTAGAAATCCTTTCCTGTGTCTTCAAGTGTTTTACCTATTTTATCTTTTACTAGGTTTAATGTTTCTGTTTTAATGTTTAAATCTTTCCTCCATTTTGATTTTAGTTAGTATATGGTGAGAGATAAAGGTCCAGTTTCAATTATCAGCACACAGATAACCAGTTTTCCCAGGATTACCTGTTGAATGACTGTCTTTTCTTCAACATGTGCTTTTGGCCTCTTTGTTGATGATCACATAACTGAATGTATCTGGGGAATATCCTCAATTCTGTTCCATTGATCAATGTATCTGTTCTTGTTCTAGTACAATGCTGTTTTTATCACTATTGCTTTGTAGTATAGCTTGAAGTTAGGTATTCCTATTCCTCCTGCTTTGTTCTTATCTAAAATTGCTTTTGCTATTCTGGATTTGTTCTGGTTCCAAATGAATTTTAGGATTTCTCCTCCCCTGCCCCCGCAAGGTCTGTAAAGTATGCTGTTGGTATTTTGATTGGGATCGCATCAATTCTGAATAACATTTTTGGGACAGCCATTTTGACAATACTGTTTTTGCTTACCCAGGAGCAGAGAACATCTTTCCATTTTCTTTTCTTTTCTTTCTTTCTTTCTTTTTTTTTTTTTTTTTGAGACAGGGTGTCACTGTATAGCCCATGCTGGCCTCAAACTCAGCAATCCTCCTGCCTCAGCTTTCTGAGTGCTGGGATTACAGGCATTGGCCACCATGCCCAGCATCTTTTCCTTTTCTGATGTCCTCTTCAATCTCTTCAATTTTTTCGAGTACTGTAGTTTTCTTTGTAGAGGTCTCTCACTTCCTTTGTTAGGTTAATTCCTAGATATTTCATTTTTCTTGAAGATTCTGTGAATGGTATTATTCTCATAATTTCCTTTTAATCCTGTTTATTGTTGATGTACATAAATGCTAATGATTTTGTATGTTGATCTGGTATCCTGCTACACTGCTAAAGTTTGTTATTAATTCTAAGAATTTTTTGATGAGTTTTTTGGGTCTTCTATCTAGAGTATCGTGTAATCTGCACATAATGTTAATCTGAGTTCTTCCTATATGTATCCTTTTTATTTTTTTCTTTTGCCTCATTGCTCTGGCTGTACTATGTTGAATAGAAGAGGTGCTAGTGAACATCCTTGTCTTGTTCCTGATTTTAGGGGGACTGCTTTTAGTTTTTCCCCATTTAGTATGATGCTGACTATTCATTTGTCATATATTGCTTATATTTTATTCGGGTATGGTCCTTCTATACCTGTTTTCTTTAGGTTTTTTTTTTTTAATCATGAAGAGGTGTTGAATTTTGTCAAAAGCCTTTTTTGCATTTGTTGATAAGATCATATGGTTTTTGTCCTTGCTTATGTTTATATGATATATTACTATTGACTTATGAGTGTTGGACCATCCTTGCATCTCTGAGATGAAACCCATTTGATCATAATGTATGATCTTTTTGATAATGTGCTGCATTCTATTTGCTAATATCTCATTGAAGATTTTTGTATTTGTCTTCATTAAGGAGATTGGCCTATAGTTTGTTTTTTTTAGTTGGGTCTTTATCTGGTTTTGTGATCAGTGTGATACTGGCTTCCAAATAAATTTGGGAGCACTCCATCCCTTCTGATTACTTAGAAGAGCTTGAGGAGTATTGATGATATAACACCCTTAAAGCTTTTGTAGCATTCTGCAGGGAATCTGTCAGGTCTTGGGTTTCTTTACTTTGTCAGTTAGATTGACAAATTGTTAGATTACTTTGTCAATTTCATTGCTTGTTGTTGGGTTGTTAAGTATATTTATGTTTTCTTATGTTTTCTGGTAGTTCGTATGTGTCTAGAAATCTGTCCATTTCTTCAAAATTTGCTAATTTGTTGGAATATAATTTTTCTAAGTAGTTTTACTGTCTTCTGGATTTCCTCAGTGTCTGTTGTGATTTCACCTTTTTAATTTCTAATTGCATTGATGTGAGTCCTTTCTCTTTCTTTTGGCAAGTCTGGCTAGGCGCTTATCTATTTTATTTATTCTTTCAAAGAACCAGTTCTTCGATGTATTAATTTTTTTTTTTTAAGTCTCAAGTTCAGTGATTTCCATATTCATCTTTATAATTTCCCTCCTTAATTTTAGTTTGGGGCTGGTTTGTTGTTATTTTTCAAGTATCTTAAGATTTCTCATAATTGTCTGTTTGAGCTTGCTCTGTTTTCCTAATGGGAGTATTGATTGTGGTAAATTTTCCTTTTAGAATGACTTGAGGTTTTTGTTGTTGTTGTTGTTGTTGTTTTCTTTTCACTATGCAGTTCAGGCTGGCCTTGAACTCACTTTGTAGTACAGGCTGGCCTTGAACTTGCAGTGGTCCTCTTGTTTTAGCCTCCCAAGTGCTGGGATTACAGGCATGTAAGAATTGCTTTCAGAGTGTCCTAGAGTTTTTGGCAAGTTGTACCATCATTACCATTAGCTTCTAGAAATTTTGTAGTTTCTTCTGCTATGTGTAAGGAGTATGTTGTTAATTTTCCAGAAGCTTTTGCCTTTTCCACAGTTTCTTTCGTCTATTGATTTCTATTTTCATTGTAGAGCAGTCTGATAGTATGCATGGGGTAATTTCTATTCTTTTATATAGATTCACTAGCATGAAATTGTCCACTCAGGATTATTCCTATGCAATTAAGTCAGCTACAGTATAGTAAAAGGCTAATCTGTTACAGTGGTCTACAAGGCAAGTTGAGAAATAACATACAATGAGACCCTCTTTTGGGTATCCCTTTATCCTAGAGAAGAAATTCATTGTTCTACTGTAAGTATCATAACAACCCAAGTCTTGACCCACAGTTAATATGTCCTAAACTAATGGCTATGTCTCCTCTAGTGGTGAAAAGAGCATTTAACAGTAGTTTTATAGAATCAGTTATGTAAAGCTCAGGGAATTGAGCACTGGTTAATGCCACAGGAGGGAAATGAAGAGAAAAAGGTTTGGCTTTTAAAGTCATCTGCTATGCAGAATGGGAAGAAGGAAATTGGGAGGGGGAAGATGCTAATGATGGTAAGGGTATGTTATATATTTACAAGAGGTTAACAGGGAAAACTGGGCACAAAATTGGTAGTGAGAAATGGGGATGGGAAAAGATTCTATGACTGATTTAAATATGAGAGACAAAGTTAAAGGGAGACCATTAATAAGGGAGAGAGGAAAGAAAAGAAAAATTAAGAATGAATAAGATACAGGAGAAAGAAGTCAGGTGAAGAGATAAAAGTAGGAAATATATAAAGGGACAAGGGAGAATTCCCTTACCCTCTATAAACTATACTGGGCGAAAAAAAGGCAAGAGGGAAATAAGCACACATACACAAACAGACATCCTCATAAAAGGAAAAGGGAAAAATAATGAAATAAAAGTACGGGGGGAGGGGGAATATACAGAAGGAGGAAAACAGCAAAGAATAAAAAAATTAAAAATACAAATGAAAAATAATACAATCAAAGAATAGTGGAAGAAAGTTTTCTATTATTTTGGACATGTGGCTCTTATACTTAGCCTACTTTAACATTTTTGTAATAAATGATAATGGATTTTTCAGTGTGCTGTTTTATAGAAAATCACTATATAGTTTTTGTTTTGTGAGCCATTTTCATTTAGTGCACTGTCATTTTATAAAAACAGTTTAGAAGTTTTTCTTTTTTTACTCAATTGAAATAGAATTTGGATTTAGATGGCTTGTCTTTAAAGGTTTATATCATGTTAATATTATCCCTTAGTTGTTGCAGACTGATCAGGTCCTCAACCTCCCAAACAGCTGGCAGTAAAGGCTAAATAAAAGAGACAAATTGACTGATTTCAGGGCTCCAAGAGGATCAAAACTCTCTTACAGAATTTGACATTCTCTGGGATCTAAGACAAAGATCTTGTCTGGGTGGCCTGTATTTATTTAGTCATCAGAACCAAGCGGTGGGGGTCGGGGGATGGATACTGAAGAAGGGCAGGATTCTACCTTTAATGGCAGGGCTGTTCAAGGACCTGGGAACTCTGCTCAAGGGCTTCTCCAAGTAAGACATTATGTTAATTTAGGAGAACTATGTTATCTCTAGGAAGGTCTCTACCCAGGAGTGAGATGCCTGCAACTACAGTCTTTATCTAGTTAATTGAGGTTGGAGCCAGGTGTCCTTAGCTCTGGCCTTGTCCTGTCCTTTGTCTCATTGGCCACTATAGGTCTCATTCAGTTAGGACCAGTGACCCACAGAGGTTCACTTACTATGAGTCCTCTGCCAAGCTCCAGACAAGGGGGCTAGGCCTTGGACAAACTCACAAGTAAACATGAAAAACCAATTGGTTAATGTAAATCCTGCTCAGAGCTGCTTCATAGTGGTCTCCATCAGTTTTAATAACTTTTCTTTTGGCAGTACTGGAGAGTGAACCCAGGGCCTTTATAGTGTGCTACAACCTCATCCCTTTCTTTTTTTTTAGTTTGAGATGGGGTCTTATTAAATCACTAAGTTGTGCAGTGTGGGCTTACACTTGCATTCTTCTGTCTCAGTCTCCCAGAGCACTGGGATTACACGAATCCCACACGAATCCACTGGGATTACATGAATCCCACCACAACCAGCTTTTAGAAACTCTTTTAAAGCTTTTTCTTAGGATCTGGATGTGGTGGTCCATACTATAATTCCAGTGCAGTATTCAGGAAAGCTAAGCCAGAAGGATCATAAGTTCAAGTCCTGCCATGAGTTTAGTGAGACCCTGTCTCAAAGTTAAAAAAGAAAAGGGCGGAGGATGTATCTCAGTGATAGTATTTCTGGGTTCAATCCCCAGTACTACTAAAGGGGAAAAAAACTTTTTTCTGAGGAAGCAGATGGTAAGCCTGACCACATTCTTCATTTGTTCTGTGGAAATTTATTGGTTTAAACATGATAAGCTAAGTGTAGTGGTACACATCTGTAATCCCAGCACTTGGGAGGCTGAAGCAGTAGAATTGCCATGAGTTCAAGGCCAACCTGGGCTACATAGTGAGACTTTGTCTCAAAAAAATGATCAGTTATATAGTCCAGAAAAATAATCCATGGTAGTTGTATTTTAAGTTATTGCAATCAGCTGTATTTTAAAAGTTATTGCAATCATCTGCTATCATCTTATTCTCCATCACATTTAAAAGTTATTGCAAACATCAATTTGAGACCCACTGTTTTAAAATGTTTGCTTAATCAATAATCTCCTGTACTTATATGCACTCACCATTTCTCCCTTTGCCTTTTTTCTCTTTTTCAGATTATGTTACAGTATTCAAGTTTGGTTGACTATTACTTTTGTTGTCTTATTTCAACTGTAAAATTTATGTTTTTTAGAAAAAGAAAACAGCATGTGTTTGCTTTCTTTTTTTCTTTCAGATTTGGAGGCTAGTTATGAAACCAAGAAGTTATTTTCAGAAAATAACATTTATGAATTAAATTTATCCCAGTGGAAGATAATGGAAAGAATAAAAAACCATGGCCTTAAGGGTTTCCTTTTTAAAAATGACTGGGAGTCCAAAAGAAAAGTTGAAGGACAAGAGGGACCTCAAGAGAATTATTTCAATCAAGTGAAAGTTATATCCGAAAAAGTATCCTCTTACCAAAAGCACACGCCTGTTACTGCACATCAGGAGATTCATTTTGTGGAGAAACCCTATGAATGTAAGGAATGTGGGAAGGCTTTTAGAGTGCGCCAACAACTTACTTTTCATTACAGAATTCATACTGGTGAAAAACCCTATGAATGTAAGGAATGTGGGATGGCCTTTAGGCAAACTGCACACCTTACTCGACATCAGAGACTTCATTCTGGTGAAAAACTTTATGAATGTAAGGAGTGTGGGGAAGCTTTCATATGTGGTCCGGACCTCAGAGTACATCAGAAAATTCATGTTGGTGAGAAGCCCTATGAATGTAAAGAATGTGGGAAGGCCTTTAGGGTACGAGGACAACTTACGCTTCATCAGAGGATTCATACCGGTGAGAAACCTTATGTATGTAAAGAATGTGGGAAGGCCTTTAGACAGTATGCACACCTAACTCGACATCAGAAGCTTAATATTGCTGACAGACTCTATGAGTGTAAAGAATGTGGGAAGGACTTTCTGTGTGGCTCTGGCCTTAGAGTACATCACAAACTTCATACAGGTGAGAAACCCTATGAGTGTAAGGAATGTGGGAAGGCCTTTAGAGTACGACAACAACTAACACTCCATCAGAGGATCCATACTGGTGAGAAGCCCTATGAATGTAAGGAATGTGGAAAGACTTTTAGTCGTGGTTATCATCTTATTCTCCATCACAGAATTCACACTGGTGAGAAACCTTATGAATGTAAGGAATGCTGGAAGGCTTTTAGCCGTTACTCACAACTTATTTCACACCAGAGTATTCATATTGGTATTAAACCTTATGATTGTAAGGAATGTGGAAAGGCTTTTAGACTACTCTCACAACTTACACAACATCAGAGTATTCATATCGGTGAGAAACCCTATAAATGTAAGGAATGTGGGAAAGCCTTTAGGTTGCGCCAAAAACTTACTTTACATCAGAGCATTCATACTGGTGAGAAACCTTTTGAGTGTAAAGAATGTAGAAAGGCCTTTAGACTTAATTCATCTCTTATTCAGCATTTAAGAATTCATTCTGGTGAGAAACCGTATGAATGTAAAGAATGTAAGAAAGCCTTTAGACAACATTCACATCTTACCCATCATCTGAGAATTCATAATGTAAAAATATAAGGAAGTCTAATCAGTCCTATGTTATGAACCTTGTATGAATGTAATAATCTCTTTTGCTTCACAGATGTTTTGATTAGGCAAAGAGATTTTATGCCGTTGAAGGAGTGTTAATATATTCTACCATCATTCAAACTTGAAGTTTCAGCACATTAGTTTAAAAAACTAACTCTATTAATATAACAAATGTGGGAAAGATACTTATCTCTGTTCCATCACTTTCCTACTTGTGTTATATTAAATAAGGCACTTAATTGCTCTGTGCTATAACTTCTTTCTTCGTAAAATGGTGATATAAAACTGTGACAAAAAATGGCTGCAAATTCTTTGACATTTTTTCCATCAAGAGATGGAATCCACATCCCTTCTCTTGAGTATGAGCAGACTCTGTGATTGCTTTCCCCAATAGAATATAATAGTAATACTTTTGTGCCAATTTCTGGGCACTGAACTATACCCCCAGCCTTATTTATTTATTTATTTATTTATTTATTTTATTTTGAGACAGGGTGTTACTAAGTTGCCCAAGGTAGGCTCAAACTGACAATCTTCCTGCCTCAGCCTCTCATAGTGCTGGGATCATGGGTACCCACCAGGCCTGTCTTGGGGTTACTTCATTCCTTGAAATACTTTCGTATGCCCTAACTTGTCATGTGAAAAAGTCTGACCTCTTTGCTGAAGAGCCCGCATAGAGAGGCTCTGAGACTACATAAACAGGGAGAGGCACCTTGCTAAATCTAGTCTTCCAGATATACCTGATAAAGCACCAAACATTTGAGTACGACAGTTTTGGATTCTCCAGATCAGCCACCAGTTGAACACCATGAGCAATCTTAGCTGATACCATAAAGAACAGAAGAATCAGCTACTGTGTCCCTTCACAGCAGCCTGCTCTCTCCTGTAGAGCAAACTTCTTTTCCTACTTTTACATGCCCCAAATTTGCCCTGCAGAACTTGTTTCTTTTCCTACCTTTAATAAATACAAAACTTTGCTACCATTAAAAGAAAAAGAACAGAAGAATCAACCAGCTGTATCTCTGCTCAGGCTCCTGATGTATAGTCATGAAATAATAATAAAATTTTTTAGGCAAGTATATTTTATTTTACTATCATCCTTAATGTTACTCTTTGGAGAATTCATGTGGAAAACTATAGGCATGATGAATATAGAAATGGCTTCCACCAACATTCATTGCTTATTGAACTTCAAAAATCTTACTCTCATTGATATGTTGGAAGTGTGAAATTCTTTTCCAATTTAATTAAAAACCATATATTCTACAATCTATATTGTCTAAATTAACACCCCTAAATGAGATCACCCAGACTATACACTTTTTTGTTGTGATGCAGTCAATGTACAGAGCATCTCCTGTGAAATATTCTTGCCAAAAAATATTGACTTAGAATTACAGTTGAATCCCTGAATCTAATTACCAGTTACCAGGAAATATGTAGAATTTTTAAAAAATTAATGACACAAAGAAGCAAACAGCTACATCCAAAATTTGGGAAATTTTACTAAACTAATGCCTTCATTTCCTAACTAGTACATGTCAAGAAAGTTAAAATCAATCCTATAGTGGTACCTCAATACTGATTCCAGAAGGTACAACCCATACCACAAGCAAGGAGCACCAAATTGGGCTGGAAAGAATAGCAGGTCACAAGGCAGTCAGTCAACAGGACAAGTGCTAGCTTGCATGTCAAACTATTAGTTTGACATCAAACAAAACATCAAATCCAAACTATTAGTACTGGAACAAAGTTTTAATGAATTTCAAGGCAGTTGAATACTAAGGTATAACTGTATAACATATGGAGCATATTGGTATCCTGCACTTAGAAAATGTACTTGGAGCCAGATGTGGTTGCACACACCTGTAATCCTAGTACTCAAGAGGCTGAGGCAGGAGGATTGCCTCAAATTCAAGGACAGCCTAGACTACATCGTGAGTTTAGGGCCAGCCTAAATTACAGAGTGAGACTGTCTCAAAAAAACAAAAATTTAAAAAATTTTTAAAATAAAAAATGTAACTTGGGATATGCTTTAATGCATGGCAACACAGGCAGGCATAGAGATGATTATCATGAAAAAAGTTTATACTCCAGTCCCTAAATACAGGCACAGCTTGCCATACAAAGCAATGTGGAGAAGCCCTCAAGTCTCTCTAAGTAAAAGTGAGAGAGCAGAGCTCAAAGCCTTTATTAGTAATTTTGTGAGAAAGAATGGGCAAGGGAAAGTAGGCACACTAAGTTTAGGATTGGATAGTTTGATCTTGGCAGGCTCTGGGTGGGGTGGTTTAGGGCAGGGGGAATGGTGACATAGTATATGGGTTTGATAAAAGTGATGGTTAGGTGTAGGCACTGTGGATTAATAGTAAAGGCCTGTCCACAGTGAAGTTGTTTGCTACCAGTGGATTAGCTAGCCTATGAGATCTCTTTGAGATCAAGGCCTCCAATGCCAGAGCATCAAGGAAACAGCAATACAGACAGTGCAATCCTGATTGGGACAAATAAATGAAAACATTTAATGTATTGTGGGAATGCAAACATGGATTGGATATTAAATGATACTAAGAAATGAATTGTTCCGTACATTGGGCAGGATGATGGGATTAATGGGTGTGTGTGTGTGTGTGTTTAAGTCTTTATGTGTTATGCACCTGTACTGAAGTATAAGATGAAATTATGTCATGCCCTATGATTTGCTTTAAAATACAGTCAAGCACCATATAATGATGTTTCAGTCAACAGTTAGCCACTATACTACAGTGGTCCTATTAGATTATATCACCTATTAATGTCATATCTATCTTACTGTGTTAAAGTACACGTTATGATATTTGTACAATGAAATTGCCTAAAGATACATTCCTCAGAATGTGTCCCTCTAAATGACTGGAAAAAGATGAGAATGAAAGATGAAATAAGCTTGGCAAAATGTTGCTAAGTATTGAATCGGAATAATGATACGCAGAGTTTATTGTGTTTTTTTTTTTTTTTTTGACTGAGAATCAAACTTAGGACCTTGCCCTTGCCAGGCAGGTGCTGTGCTACTGATCTATATTCTGGCCCCCATTATGAATTTTTACTACCTTTATATATATTTGAAAATTTCCATAAACTTTTTAAGATTAAAAACATCAAATCTAAAGTTTTAGACTATTTAGTGATTAATAATAATCTGTTACTTACAAGTTTTTATTTGTAGGATATAACCAAAGTTCCAATTGGTAGAAAACCTAAAACAGTGCATTTAGAAAACATGGATTGAGCAACCATTATTTGTCTTGTTCACCACCATGTACCCCCATCTACAGTGTCTGTCACTTAAGAGGCAATTGATAAATGTGGTTAAAAAAAAATAGACATTATGTTAAGACAGAAGATAGTTGAAAAGTAAAAGAAAAGCTTAAGGTAAGTAGCAGAAAGTAATTTATATGATAAATGAAATATAATTGATAATAAGATAGTAGACTCTGAAGCTGGGCATGGTGACATCCACCTGTAATCCCAGCACTTGGGAGGCTGAAGCAAGAGAGTTGCTGCGAGTTCGAGACCAGCCTGGGCCACAAAGTGAGCTCAATGCCAGAATGAACTGCATAGCGAGACCCTGTCTCAAAAAGACAAAAAAAAAAAAAAAAGAAACCCAAAGTATAGATAAATCAAAGAGCAAAATCAAAGGTAGACAGCAGTAAATAGGGAGACAGATTTCCGGCAAATAGAAAGGAATATGGAGGGAGAAGAGATGAGGATGGTAAAGGACTACAAAAAGAATTAAGATGTGTCATATACATGTGTCAATTATCTGCAATGAATGTAGGGCAAACATGTACTAATAAAAAAGTATAAACGATGCATACTGAAGTTCTAATTAGATTTAGAATGTCTCCTCTCTAGAAATCTGGTACAATCTCTTGACAAAAAAATAGGTAATAAAATACACCTTTTGTAGGTCTAGCCTGGATTTGTCGTCTTATATTATTTTATTTCTGTTGATGGTCTTCATGTTGGTAGGTTGTCATCACTGCTTTAATTTCATTGGCTGTTCATGGATTATTTAGGGTTT
>NW_004955468.1:2119590-2132403 GCF_000276665.1 Chinchilla lanigera | reverse complement strand
AAAAAAAAAAAAAAAAAAAAAAAAAGATAGACTCCAACCAAGGATTCTTTCTTTGAAGATACTATTATACAGAATTGACAGTTGTTAAGGAGAAAAATGGCTCAGTTATAACTTTATATGTGCAGAAGTTGAGATACCTATATATATCAAGGAGATGTTTAACATTTAAGTAATATGTTACTATATACTTATATTTCAATATATATATAAACATAGAGAATGAGTTATCCAAAGAAACCTAAAAGTTGTCAAGTTTGTTCAGGATACTCCAGAAAGCCCAAACAGATTTATAAATGAAGGAAAAAAGTTAACTGTAGTTATCTTGTTTTCACAAACTAGAATTAATAGATTTGCAGACAATAAAAATTACTAGATCATTCTACCAGGCAAATAACCCAGTAATAAAAGTAGGTGAGGATACCCCCTCAAAAGCAAAATCTGGACATTTCCCTTAGAATACACACATATACTCCCAATAAATATCAGTAAATTGAACTTAATCATCTGTTAGAACAATTACTTTTAAGACATAAAATGACATCAGAAAACCAAGGGTTCTGACTTATGATCTATTTATATATCCAGATTTTGGATTTTTTATCTCAGTATAATAACGTTGGAAAAAACATAATGATCTATCCCAGTATCCTTTTATTTTTCTTACCATTCTCATTTATCTTAGCCTCATCAACCTTACAAAAAGAATGAACAATTCATATGAAAGTAGGAATTCAACACAAAATTATCTTATGTTCTAGTCTGTTTTGTGCTGCTATGTGTAATTTACAATGAATAAAAATTTATTGGCTCATAGTTCTGGAGGCTGAAAAGCCCAAGAATAAGGGGCTGGCATCTGATGAAGTCCTTTTTGCCCTGTTACCTCATATGGAAGAGCAAAGTCAAAGGGAGAGCAAGGGACAGCAAGAGGGACAAATTTACCTTTGTTAGAAACCCACTCCTGTGATGACAAACTCCTATATTAACAGCATTAATCTCTGATGAAGGCAGAGCCTTCATGATCTAATTTACTCACTTTTAAAAATTTCTTAAGTATTGGGGATTGAACCCAGGGTCTTTGCACTGAACTATATCCCCAGTCATTTTTCTATTTTTTATTTTGAGATAGGGTATTGCTCAATCATTAAGTCACCCTGGTTGGGCTCAAACTTGGAATCCTCCTGCTTCTACCTCCCAGAGTATAGTACTGGGGTTGCAGGTGTCACCATGCTTAGCAAGGGTCCTACCTCTTTAAGATCCCATTGGGGATTGGAACTTTGGGGGACACATTTACACCATAACTTCAGCAAAATTAAACAGAGTATTACCACAGTTCTTCAGTTTCAACCAAACTTCTGTAATGCTGCTGAAGTGAAAGATTAAGATTTATGCCTCCAAATCCACTCATCAGATTGGGCTGTTGTCAGTGATTAATCATGCATCATCTACAAAGATGAGCTTTCACATTCAAGAGTTCAATGCAATTTCTTTGTGTGGTCCTGGAAATCAAACTCAAGACTTTGTGTTTGCCAGGCAGGCACTGTGCCGCTGAGCTATATCCCCAGCCCCCTTCATTCAAGATTTCACATTGATTTTCATTTGGAAACAGTAAAATAGACCACAAAGACTCTTTTGAGTGCTGCAGTAAAATTAGTTTTTGCTAATAGGTCAATGTGCTTCTCCTCTCAAGTAATATTTTCATGTTAACAGGGGCCTCCTGGGACAGTCTGTTCATTCAGCTTTTCTAAAACTAAGTTCTACAGAACACCAGTACTTAATGGTTTTTGAGGGAAATGATCTTGTCAAACAAGCATGGGAGCTCTGTATACTATATATATATATATCTGGGGGAGAAAAATCACATTAAGTGCCTATCAAAAGACTAGTGATGTTTTATATAAACCAATGAATTGTAGACTTTTAGATGTTGCTATAGAACTCTATGATTCCTTTATTTAAGAAATTTTTAAAAAAATTTTTTTTGCAGTACCAGGGACTCTGCGCTTGGCAGGCAAGTGCTTGTGCCACTGAGCTATATCCCCAGCCCCTATTTAAGAAATTATTCTTGATTTGATTTTTTTCTAGAGCTTCATTCAGTTGCTTTCTTGTTGCCACTTCAGACAGGCCAGGTGGGTGGCTTTCACATTGACCCACCTCATTGCCCACTGGGTTTGCCTTTCGTGAACTGGGTGTCTGGGATTGTATCTTGTTTGTGTCTGCTCATTTCCTTCTTTCTTTCTTTCTTTCTTTCTTTCTTTCTTTCTTTCTTTCTTTCTTTCTTTCTTTCTTTCTTTCTTTCTTTCCTTCTTTTTTTTTAGTTTAATTCCTGGGTTGATGCTTGTAAATTGCCTGTGGTGTGTTGCTTTATTCCTAGTATTTAGAACCCTTAGGAAATGACTATTTCTTTGAGGTATCTTTCAGGTGTAGCTGGCTTTTGGGTTTTGAGTCTATTGCAAGATCCTACCTCTTCAATTTGTTAGGAATGAGGTTTCTAGGCCTTCTTGGCCCAGTCCCAGGTTCTTTGGCACTGTTCCACAGTATTTTCTATGACCCTTAGTCAATCTCAGTCTTGGAATACCAGGAAGAACAGCTGATTAGAACAATTATGTTACTTTGACTAAAGTGTTACCATCAGCAATAACAAAAGCATCAAACGTAGCCTAGAAAATGACAAACTGAGCTGTTAATTTGCCACCTTTAACTGTATGAACTAGATTTGTGATGATAGAACAAAATATAAAACAAACCAGACATTATATGCAGTATGTAAGCCCTTAATCTTGTCAATTTTACCTCAGGGGTTAAAATTTAAAAGTGGTTGGAGAGAAAATAGAGAAGTAGAAGAGGAAGAGAGTAGAAGTAAGGGCGGAGGACAAAGGGAGATCACACTAATTTTGGGAAACTGGTGCAGAAGACAGGAGGGAAAGAGAAAAGGAAGAAATAAAAGGAAGAACAGAATAACAACCAAAAAGAGGTTAGAAACTACATTCACACTTATATAAAAACAAGACCAAACAATGGAGAAAAAATAAAAACCCACCAAAGAAAACCAAAAAACAACAACAAAAAAGAAAACTACCACCAAAACAACAAATGAGAGAGAGAAAAAGTCCACTTCCAAGTTTATCTCTGCTGTCACTGGTAGATAATGTGTAGGGCCAGTCCAGATCAGTGCTGATTTATCCCAGCAAGCCAACATTATCTTTATGGTGGAGTAGTGGATAATCTCAGCGAACGTGTACCTTTATTTCCCCAGAAGTTCAGGCTGGTTTCTGGCCATGGGGGTGAGACCAGAACCATTCAATCTGCAGCCGTCAGTGCACCTTCTGTGGGCTTCAATTCAGCTGGGAGCCGCTAGATGGACCCTGCAGTTGTTCTGAGTTCTGAGCTCTTTTGGCCCCTTTCTAGGATGGATCCCAGCCAATCACTGTCTCCTGCAGGATGACCAAGCCCTTGGCTCAGGTAGTGCAGTCCTTCAGGTCCACTGCTCCTTCCACTGCAGTGTCTCTCCATGGTGCTGCCAGCAGTCACTCTGTGTCTGCAGGTTTGACTCACTCCTCCAACACAATGAGTTCTGACTCAGGGAGAAAGCTCTGCCAGCTACTTCTTTGTTGAAGTGTCTCTCTTCACTCTCCCTGGGGGCTTCAGTTCTTGCTTCAGGTCCTTCCTGGGTCTAGGGGACCCACTTCCCCCCTTTTTGTCTTCCTCTGGTCAGCAACTCACAGTGAGGCTCTTATTCTGCTGCTTACCACTCTGTCACTTACCACTCCACTATCTTCCTGGAAGTCCCTATGATTCCTTTAAAAAAAAAAACAAACTTCTGATTCCTCTTTTTAATTGGTGCTGGGGACCAAACTCAGGGCCTTATACATACTAGGTGCTAGGTAAGTGCTTACTCCTGGGCTACATCTCCAGCCCTCTTTTCATCTCTTACAGATGTTCTGCTTTGGCAGATGCTGGCTGCTGCCATAAGCCCAAAGACTTCAAGAACTGAAATTTCAGCATCATGGTAGATGTATGTTATGGCAAGGAAAGTGACCATATGCTATGCAATGAGGTGCTTGCTTTTTTTGAACTTAAGATGGTCCTTTTTATGGGTTGGTGGTATCACTCAGTGGTAGAAAACTTGTCTTACATGCATTAGGTCCTGGGTTCAATCCTCAACAACACACACACACACACACACAAAGGTGCTTTTCAATGGCCTAGAAAACCCAGTAGCCCTGCCTATTATATACAATGTATATATACTTAAATCTTTTACTGATCAATATTTGGGTTATATATAATTTCTCACTGTGAAAAATGCCTTATCAAGTATCTGTTTCTTGCTATATATAAGCAAGAATTTTTCTAATATACGGTAAGTCCCTGACTTGTGAACAAGTTCTTTTCTGGGAGAATTGTTCATAAATTGGATTCATAAGCTGACAAAGTGAGTCTTATACAGTATACCTATGAAAATTTGCAACTCAAATATTCATAAGCTAGGGATTTACTGCATTCATCAAAAAGATTATTCTGTCACAGTTTACACTCACTTTCAATCTCTCTAGATAAATTGCCATAAAAGTAGAGTATCATTGTGGTGCCAATTTACAATGCCTTCAACCAGTGAAACATTTATGTCCCCAAGTCTTAATAATCTTCCTGGTTAATAATGAGTTGAACATCTTTAAACATCTGCTTCATGGCTAAACAATGTAACTTGCTAATTTGTGTCTTGGCTGTGTTTCTTTTATTAAAAAATTCATATTAAGAATTGTGATATTTTAAAAAATAAAATTCTAGATAGTAATCCTTTACCTGTTACAAGTAATGGACTAACTTCTTCCAGGTTGTGGCTTATATCTTTAGTTATGGTGATACTGCCAAATTAAAATTTTAAAAATGGGTGCCATCGCAGCTTTCATTAGGAAAGATTTCAAAAGGTCAAAAATCTTTTTGGTTTTTACTAGACTCTTGGTTTTATAGGCAATAAACATTGTTAACTGCAATTTGTAATTTTGTGGGGGTTTTTCTGAATATTGGTAGTGATTGTTTTATTATTTTATTATAACAAAAAGAACCTCCAGAAAAAGATTTAGTATTGTGGTAGTAGCAGGCATCTAGTCATCTCTCCCAACTTAGTGGAAATCATTTAGTGTAATGTTTAGGGTTGAGGTAGGTAGCCTTTGTTTTGTTTCAGTTGTCTATTACAGTTCCTACTTAACTTTAAAATAAGAAATGTCTAGTTGCCGTTTTAGCACATTGATATAATTTTTTCTCCTTAAATTTGTTAATGTGATAACCTATAACATAGCCATTAAGGCAGTACAGTATTGGCACAAGAATAAATAAACCAATGGAACAAATAAAGAGACTGAAAAAGACATATGCTGCAGTCATCTGATTTCTGACAAAGACTCCTTTGTTATGTGCTTGGGAAATGGTGATCTTTTCATTAAGTAGCACTAGGTCAGTCACACTCTTATATGGATAAAAAATTACTCTTGACTCTTACACTACAGACAAATCAATCTCAAATACTTTAGCACTTTACCTATAAAAAGTAAAGCAAAGAGGGGCTGGGGATTTAGCTCAGCGGCAAAAGCGCCTGCCTGGCAAGCGCAAGGTCGTGAGTTCAGTTCCCGGTACCGGAGAAAAACCAAAAAAAAAAAAAAAAAAAAAAAAAAAAAAAAAAAAAAAAAAAAAAGTAAAGCAAAGAATCTCTCCAGCAGTGGAATAGTGAAGATTTCTTGAAAGAACAAAAAGTACAAGTCATATAGGGAAATAATGGAGAATTTTACTATTTTAAATTTAAGAATCTGTTTCCATCAAAAGATAACATCAGGAGACTGAAAAGATACACAAATTGTAAAAATATACAGTATTCATTATATATTTATTTGACTTGTGATTCATCTAGAATATGTGAAGAACCCCTATAGATCAGTACATGACAGAAAACCAAATAGGAAATGGAAAAACAAACCTGAATATCCAAATGACCAAAAATATGCAAAGGTGTTCAAATTTACTATCAAGGAAATGGTAAAATTAAACCCAAAATGTGTTATCACTACACATCAGAAGAGTTAATGAAAGTGTATGCCAAATGTTTATGTATAATGTATGCCTACAGTGTGGCACTGTGCACTGCAGCCTCTGCTAATGTGATACTGAATGTTAAAAACAAGATCCTCAGTCTCTAGAAAATCTAAGAAGCAGATAGCCAATGATTACTGTACCTAGTTAAGAAAATGTCAGATACTCATAAGGACTATGAAGAACGAAGATTTGGGGAAGGAAAATCACTAGAGGACAGTTCAGTTTATTTCATAAGAGTGAATCATGCAATGGTAGCAGTGCAAGTTTTTATGCATGAATATTTTAAGAGAAAAGGGATCTATGGGACTGCTTATATGAGAGACTAAAAGATACTAAAATAAATCCCTCCAATTAAAACAGTTCATATCAATGTATGATTAGAACAGAAAGTCCAGGTATAGACCCAGATATATGTGAACATATATCTTAGTATGCAAAGGGATATGGAGAAATGACACTTCTCTACATACACATGACACTTCTCTGTACTTTATTATATGCTTTATCTTTGGGACCATGATAGTATTATTAAAATAAACATCAACAGACATGTGTGGTGGCCCACACACCTGCAATCCCAGCACTTGGGAGGCTGAGGCAGGAGAATTGTACCAAGACACAGTCTCAAAAAAAAAAAAAAAAAAAAAAATCAGTATCAAGAGAGAAACTCTAAATAGGAATTAAAGCAAAAACAAGAATTACCCTCACATTAAAGTGGAAAACGAACCCTGAATATTTTTTCTTTTTGTTTTGAGACAGGATCTCCTTCTGTAGTTCAGACTGGCCTTGAATCTACTATGTAGTCCAAACCAACCTCAAACTCCTCCTGCCTCAGCCTCCCAAGTGCTGGGATTATAGGTGCATGCCACTATGCCCGGCACCCTAAACATCTTTTGAAGACAACCTGACATAGTCACTCAGGGCAAAGAGGAAATAAAAAAACATGTAAACAAATAATTAGGATTGATGTAAGTTGGGTTTTTTTATTTTAAAGATAAAACTAACAACAACAATGAAGACAAAATCAAAACAACACAAAAATGATACATGACCTCAAAACAAAATGATAGGAATTAACAATGGTTACTACATTACATACTGTTATCCTTAACAAAGTTGCTCAGGCCACCAGACATAAGAATGTAAGATTAGGGCCAGGGATACAGCTCAGTGGCATAAGCGCCTGCCTGGCAAGCACAAGTCTTGAGTTTGAGTCCTGGTACAAAAAAAATAAATAAATAAAAATGTAAGATTGATCAATCAAAGACAGTAACAAGTAACAAAAAAAAAAATCGAAATGATGCAGAACTTCACCAATGCAAGATGGTAGGAGTTCAACAATGGTTCTTATACTGCATATTGTTTTCAGATCAGTCTTTCTGATTACCAAATACAAGCATTTGTCAAGAAAAAAGAAAATTTTAAGCACTGACTGTTCCTTTCAATAAACCACAGACATCACCAATACATCCATCCCAGCTATCCTTGTATGTACATACAAATTTTGTTTTTCATTTTAAAGGGAAAAGAAAAAAACCCAAAATAACAAAAACAAATACATAAACAAAACAGCATAGAGAACAATAAAAATGATACACAACTTCAAAACAAGGTGATTGGATATTATCAGTGGTTGTTATATTACATAATGTTATCTTCAAAATGGTTGCACAGATAACCAGATATAGGCATGTAAGACTGATCAAACAATTACACACCAACTGTTCCTTTCAATAAACCAACAGATACTAGTAGTACAATTATGATTTTTTGTAAAGAGTATAACAATATTTACAAATAACTCTAGTTACGGAAATGACGTACAGCAATTATAAAGCTACTTTTCAAATACATATAATTTCTGAACAAAGAAGGCAGAGAAGCAGTGCCATTTCAGTAGCAATAAGGATAAATAGCACCCACATCCAAGGACTAGGGCTTTTTAGACTAATAGCATATATGGGGCTGGGCAGATACAAGAAGGGCCTAGAAACATTTTTGAATAAAAAAAAAGTAAAAAGGTTAAAAGGAGAAAGTAGACAGATGCTCATAGAATGATTAAAACATGTTAAAAGATCACAGAATCAGTCTGAAGGAACACCCACTGGACAAATGTGAGAATAAAAACATGTAATAATAGTTACAGGTTGAGTAAAACCATTTAATAAGCTAGTGGCTTAACTAAGAACCTATGAGCCACCTTTTATAGAATGCCATCATATGAATTTAGAGGGAATAGTGGAGTTGGAAAATCACAATCAGCTACAATAGTAATAACTGATTTTGTAAGGATCATCATGGGGTCATTACATTACACATGTATTAGTGCATGGTGTGTGCTTAGCCCTGTCATTAATTTGAAAATATACTAGGGGTCTGCTGGTGGCATGAGTTCTAAGTCCTAGCAGATTAACAACATAAAACTGGAACTCAGCTGGGCATGGTGGTGCAGGCAGGCACATCTCAAGTTCGAGCCCTACCTGGGCAACTTAGCTACTTGGTGAAACCCTGTCTCAGAATTTAAAAAAAAAAAAAAAATTAAAAATGAGGGACTGGGGATGTAGGTCAGTGGAAGGTCCAGTGTTCAATCCATATTACCAGAAAAGAAGAGGAATAAAAAAAAAAAAAAAAAAAAGCTCGCCGAGTCAGCCTTGTTCAACAACCTGCAGCCTATGCCCCCACGCCCTGAAATTCAGCTATTGGGCTCGCCCTCAACGCCCTGACTTCTGCGCTTGCGCACTTCTGGCAGTCGGTTCCCATTGGCGGACTACATTTCCCATGAGCCCCAGCGCAGTTTCCTTCCGGCTTCCCTGCTGCTGTCTACTCCGAGAGGTGAGTTGGTCTCGTGTACTGAGGAAATGGGCGCGGGGGCGGCGCGGGGGCGGCGCGGACTTGTGTGTCAGTCGGATTGCAGCGACTGTGGAATTTGTGACGCTGCCTGGGCACCGGATACCCTGCTGCGGCCTCTGCTCGCCCGCTGGAAGGCCCAGCGGCCCGGAATGGCTCCGAGTTAGATGTATGAACCCCAGAACGGAGGCCCCCAGACAAAAAGACACAAGCCTGAGAAGGACGGCGCACCTTAGCACCTTTCCCGCCCCGCGCAGTTAGTGAACTTGGAGACAGGTTCCAGCCTGGGCCCCGGGTTTTCTGGCCTTTTGCCTGGGTGCTGGAAAGTGCCAGTCTTCCCTCGGCTCCCTGATTCCTGCGGGTTATGTGTAGGGAAGATGGAGCAACTGTGGTAGCAGGGATTTGTGTCGCTAGTCGTACGGACCAAGCTCCAACGGGAGGCCGCGCCGTTGGGACTTTCACGCTCCTTCCCGATGCTGCTGAACCTTAGGAAGGCGAGGGGAAGTGAAGGAAATAAATGATTGCTCTTACATTCATAAAAAATAAACGTTAAAATTAGTTTCCTCTTTGCTCCATGAAATGTAATTTTTATTTCTCGGGCATGCGGACATTCGCTTCCTTTTTCTGTGGAAGAGTGAAAATCACCACAGACCGAAAAGCGAAGCACCAGCCCTGTCATTAATGAGGCTGGGAGAAAAGAGACAGAAAAGCTGCAAAAGTAATAGAAAACATTATTTCTCTGCAGGTTGTATCGTGGTTGCTAAATGTCATAACGACTTCCTCAGCGAGATTAAGGATTTCTTACCAATGATGCTCTAAACTTGCTTTGGTATTTTTATTGTATTACTGGGAATTCTCCTTTTCTAAACCACCCTTGAGGTAACACTCGGGAGAGCACTGCAGTTGATTTCTGCCTCTCCTAGTCTCACTTCAGAAACAGCAAGCTTTCCAGACCCCCATTGCCCATACATCCTCTTAAAATCCTTTAGCTGTCATTCAACCCTTTACAAAAGAGCTCTTTTCCTTCTTTTGGCCCATTGTATTCCAGCGGTTCCTGTGGCTTTTCCTCCCTCTCTGTGAGTCAGTGAGTATAGTTTGTCACGTTTTATAGGCTTGTTTCAGTTAATATTGAGCTGGTGTAGCCTCTGAAATGACCTGGCCAGTAATTTGGTGTTATGGCCTTTTTTCCTAGTGAATGATGGGGTGTGAAGGTAGATTCTATACACATCTCTCCCTCTTCTCCAGTGGGTGTTCACGTGAACAGTTGGCAGGCATTAAATTTCTCCTGTGAGCTGCATCTTTGGAATCATGGGGATGGTCTGCAGGTAAACCCAGAGAGAGGCTAACTTTATAGTTATGTTTTACCTTTTAATTTGGAGAGATTACAGTTGAAATCGCTTCACATTCTAGATGTCTTTGATTGCTGCTGCCCTTCATTCAAAGCAGGAAGAGATAGGGAATGGTTTGACTGGTGACAAGGACTTATGCTTTTGAGACTTGTCAGGAGTGTTAACGAGATAGTTTAGGGGAGAGGTCTGTTAAATGTTAGTAAGGGACGGAACTCTTACATAGGAAGGGAAGACAGTGAAAACTTGCAAAATGGTTTAAACTTTTAAAACAGCATGAGATAATTTAGGACCACTTATTTATGTGTTCTGGGAGGAAGTTTAATATGGTGATAGTAGTGTGTGTTATGGAGCCAAATTATCAGGATTTAAACAGGAAAGAGTTGGGTGAGCTTTTGGCAGTTTCATCTCTTTGTCCTACAGTTCCATCATATGTAAAATGAGAATAATTATAGAACCTGCTATGTGTAGTGTACCTCGTTGGTCTCTCGTTGTACCCCAGAGAGAAACAGCGGTGGGTATGAGAAAAATAAAGACAAGAGAGAAGAGCTGGGGTCAGGTGGAGTTACCTCTTGCCTGATGAGCAGGAGGACTGACTTCAACAGTAGGGGCGTTTATTTGATACACTTGCAAAGTTAGTATCATGGGGGGTAATGTTGCCTAGCGACCAACGACTGTAATTGTCTGGCAGGATGCCTTTTTCAATACTGAGGTAGCTTGACTGCTTGACCAATAACCAGCTCCAGTGGCTCCCAACATATCTCCCTTTTCTGTTTAGTTGCAGAAGTGATGGGTGTTCAGTTGAGCTAGAAAAGCAATGCTTGAAGAATATAGTCTGAAGTCCACAACAGTGATCAGTTACCAGTCTAGCTGGCAATTGTCAGAAGTTGTTGGTGACTTGAACCTATTACTGTGGCATCGTTTCTTTACATCTTGTGATTACACTTTTGTGCTGGATGTTTAAGACCAAGTCAAAGTGAGACCTGTATAAATAAAAACTTAACCTTTTGCTATCTATCAGGGTCAGTTAAGTCTCCTCAGGAATCATCTTGGAACCAAGTACAGCATCTCTAGATCTTCTGTCGGTGTCAGCCATCTGGATGAGTCATGGCCATTGCTTGACCAAATTGCTTTCTGTGAAAGTCTGAGAGATTTTTCCTCTCCTGGTGACTCTCCTTAGGCACACTGCATATCATAGAATCACTTTCCTCTGTGGTCCCATAATCTCCTTGATCAGAAAATCAGGGACTCAACTGAGTTATAGGATGTCACAGCAGAGGTTGTCTTATGTCCTGAGTCTTCACTGACCTGGCAAGGCATGGCCAAAATATTGGCTGTCCTCTTAGTACAATTTATCTCTCTAATTTTTGGTCTCCAAACCTCAGTTGTTAAACATCCAGCAGAGAATATTAATAGCATAACATCTTAATGGAGGCAATAAGCTTATTATTACAATCTGATCTGAGTAGCAAACACCTTAGAACATACAAATGGAACCCTTATTTTTTAACAACCATGGATATCCTAATGCTTAAATCCTAATAGAATGTTAACAAACAACAATTACATATTTTTACCGAGAAATTTAGAAATTAAAACCATATATAACATTGCTACATGACAATCATGACATTTTGTATCATACTTAAATTTTCATTTTGACTTAACATGACCTTTTTAACCAATTATCTCTATTTAGTACATAAGCTTTTATCTAATTTGTTGTCCTTTAATGGGATATACATCACAAGTTTTTGTTAAAGGCAGAGGTCTGAATCTGAAGGAAAGTCTTATCACAATAAACAGTCTTTGTTTACATTTTGGAAGACCTATAGATCCAGAATCATGAATACACTAAATATACCATGAGATTAACACTCATGAATTACCATACACATGTGAAAACCTTTGTTAAAATTTAGTTTTTGTACCAAGAGCATCTTTTATGAGAAAACCTTCTTGTAATTTTTACTGAAAAACTTTATTTTGACCAAATGACCCAACTACTGGGGTGTCTCCCAAGAGACTATGGAGATCATTGGGGGCTCCTTATTGAGGAATAAAAGGGTGGAGCCAAATAAAAATAAAAAAAAAAAATATTGATACACTTTGCAAGTGTATCAATATTATGAATAAAGGTTGGCCACTCCTCCATTCACCAATTAGAGTCCTACCCAATAATTTCTCCACCTAAGGACTGTAGTTAAATATCTTAATTTTGATATCATAAAAACCAGCTGGTAACTCAGGTGAAAGCATGCTTTTAAATCTGTAACCCAATTGTATTATAAACAAATGATAAAAGAAAAATTGTTGAGCTCAAAATAAAGGAGAACAGCTGTTCACTGAATGACAAACACAAAAACAAGTACACAGAACAAACAAACATCTATACAGAATCAGAGTACACTCAAATATATTTTTGACCAAATTGAATTATAGTAACTCTATCACAATTTTAGAAATTTATAACTTAAATAGACTAGTTCAGATTTTGTTGTCAGCAGAGATTTTCTTATTTAAAATTTTCTTA
>NW_004955468.1:2117886-2119490 GCF_000276665.1 Chinchilla lanigera | reverse complement strand
ACCATGAGATTAACACTCATGAATTACCATACACATGTGAAAACCTTTGTTAAAATTTAGTTTTTGTACCAAGAGCATCTTTTATGAGAAAACCTTCTTGTAATTTTTACTGAAAAACTTTATTTTGACCAAATGACCCAACTACTGGGGTGTCTCCCAAGAGACTATGGAGATCATTGGGGGCTCCTTATTGAGGAATAAAAGGGTGGAGCCAAATAAAAATAAAAAAAAAAAATATTGATACACTTTGCAAGTGTATCAATATTATGAATAAAGGTTGGCCACTCCTCCATTCACCAATTAGAGTCCTACCCAATAATTTCTCCACCTAAGGACTGTAGTTAAATATCTTAATTTTGATATCATAAAAACCAGCTGGTAACTCAGGTGAAAGCATGCTTTTAAATCTGTAACCCAATTGTATTATAAACAAATGATAAAAGAAAAATTGTTGAGCTCAAAATAAAGGAGAACAGCTGTTCACTGAATGACAAACACAAAAACAAGTACACAGAACAAACAAACATCTATACAGAATCAGAGTACACTCAAATATATTTTTGACCAAATTGAATTATAGTAACTCTATCACAATTTTAGAAATTTATAACTTAAATAGACTAGTTCAGATTTTGTTGTCAGCAGAGATTTTCTTATTTAAAATTTTCTTATCAGAAAAATTTGGATAAAACACAATACTTAATCTATAATGAATATATGCATATATTCTTTGTATTTTGTTGTGTCCTAAGAATACTGATAATTTTCAGCTCAATTATCTCTATATACTCTGTCATTTATTTAAATCTTTAATTCCCATTTTGATTACTATTTCCTGGGCCTTCTGGGTCAATTTCTTTGGTTGGCCCCAGGTCGGGTTTAGTCTCATCTTGCCTATGTGCTGTAGAGCAGTCTCTGAGGTGTCACTGTCACAGGACTGCACATTAGCTCCTCCAAGAGTAGAACCAACTGCTCCAGGTCTGAATTCATGATACAGCCAGACAGCACACTCTGGTACCCAAATAGGTCACTCAGCATTCTCTGGAAAAACACAAGCATACCGTCTACCCCAGGTAAGTAGTGGACTGGGTCCCTTCCATTGTCCAGTGTGGAGATATCTCCAAAGGACTCTTCTTAACCTTTTTCTTTTGCCTGATGGAATTGTCTTTCTGCTGCTGTACTTTCATCATTTGTAAAATTTAATTTAGTATATATCAACAAGTGAAGTGGGAGGGATTGACTCCCTCTTTAGTTTTTGTAATTTGAATTTTGATGATAAAGTGAGAAACCTGTATCCAATATTTTGGAAGATGAAACAATCATATAACCTCCTTTAACCTAAGATGACTCATCTGTGAAAACAGAGGCAATTTGAAATAAGTTGTCTGAAGAATAATGATAATGAATAACATCTGAGAAATTAGTCCAAAATCTGGGTGGAGCCAATTAATATTACCAAATAGTCTGAAAATCATTTTAGATTGATCTAAACAATTTGGGTAAATTGTGTGTTGGAACAGGTGACCCAATTATGAAAAAGTTACCATAGCTTGTACTCTTTGGAGGCCAATACTCAACTTGCCATTATTTTTTTTGTTTGTTTG
>NW_004955468.1:2052438-2113746 GCF_000276665.1 Chinchilla lanigera | reverse complement strand
GGGGAAGAGATAGGAGGGAGCACACGCTGGGTACCTGCATTTGCCCAGCACCTTGTCCCCCATTGCAGCCATCTGGGCGGTCCCCATAATTTGATGGGGCTGAGGGAATCTCCAATGGGGGTTTCCCAGAAAGGGCCGACTTTTGCCAGCAGTTCTAGATCGACACTGATTATTCCAGGGATACCGTCGCTGACATTTAGTACAAGGACTGCAAGGTTTAGTTACGGATAACGGCTGTGCTGCCCTTATAGGTGTAGCAGGGCAATTCCGGATAAGGTGCCCCTTATTTCCGCAACGAAAACAAATGGCCTTGTTTTTACCCTTTCCTCCAGGCCATGGATGAATAACCTGAGTAATAGCTGCTCCAAAGCAGACCCCTGTACGTATGAGGGGCCAATATCTGCACAGATCTCAATCATACCCAGCAATGTAGCCTGCCTTTTGTGGGCTCTTAAAGCCTCTTTACACCATTTATTTGCATTTTCAAAGGCTAGCTGCTGAACTAAGAGTTTGCTGGCTTCTGTATTAAAGTTCCCTCCAAGCCCTCCTGGCAGCCATCTTGGTTTGTTCCTATCCTGGCAGTTCAAAGGTCAGTTGATTGTTTGTAATAGCAAAGGCTCCTTCCCCAGTTGGCATATCGTTTGCAATGGCTATGTTGTGAATAGCATTCCTAGCGGCCTGGTCAAAACTCAAGGAAGTTTCCTTTCCACATCAGATAGTCTTCTGGACTTAAAACATGCGCTAGCTTTTCCTTTCCAATCATTTGGAGCCATAATCTGTTGTCCTAGAATTTCCAATAAACTCAAGGTAAAGGGAGCAGTAGGACTGTAAGTAGCAACTGCTTGTTTTAATTCTTTTAAGGTTTTAAAAGGTATAGCTTCATAACCATGTATAACTTGTCCCGGATTTTCAGGGACTTGAACTTCAGTAACAGGGTAGATACATTGAAAACCCTCCATGGGCTCCCCTGCCCATCTGGCTTCTTTTAATGCTAACTGCAAGGGAGACAGAGAAAATGGGTCTACTCTCTGAGAGGCGGAAGTTCCAACCTATGACGCAGCAAAATTTCTCTGAGCCGAAAAGGCCGGAATAGCCGCCTGTGGCTCAGTCAATTCCATGGAGTGTTGTGAGATAGAGATCACAGGAAAACATGTCTCTGGTGGGGAAAAATCCCTTCTGTCCCCTACCACTCCTTCTTTCTTAAATTGGACCAGGCTAGAGGGCTCAGGCTCTATCAGGGGAGCCCTTTCTCCATCTTTCATGTCCCTCTTAGGCTCTGGACTTGATTTTAACATAACGTTCTGAGCCAAATCTCTTATGGTTACACAATCCCTTCAAACCAACATCCAGAAAATTGAATATAGGAGTCAAACATGCAACAAACACTTCCACAGACATATACCCCTGGGAGTCTAGAGCCTCTACTTGCACTTTAATATCCCTTTCCCTTTTTGGCTTCTTTGAAGCCTATATATTTTCTAGCCCTACAGAACATACATCCCCACGCTTTACACCTGATGTGTCAGTACCATGCACTCCAGTGCCGAATACTAGCTTTCACAAATGCGCTTCCCCTCTTCTGTTGCACGCTCTTGGGAAGCGTACCCACCGCCCACTTATTCTCTCACTGGGTGTCCAGTTCAGGCGCCATATGTAGTGTACCTCATTGGTCTCTCGTTGTACCCCGGAGAGAAATGGCGGTGGGCATGAGAAGAATAAAGACAAGAGACAAGAGCTGGGGTCTGGTGGAGCTACCTCTTGCCTGATGAGTAGGAGGACCGACTTCAACAGTAGGGGCGTTTATTTGATACACTTGCAAAGTTAGTATCATGGGGGGGTGATGTTGCCTGGCGACTAACGACTGTAACTGTCTGGCAGGATGCCTTTTTCAATACTGAGGTACCTTGACTGCTTGACCAATAACCAGCTCCAGTGGCTCCCAACAACTGTGAAAGATTATTATGAATAAATGAATCAATATTGTAAAACCTGGGACTAGGGATATAGCTCACTGGGATGACACTTACCTAGCTTACATGAGGCCCTAGGTTTGATTGCCAGCACTAAAACATAAAAATAAATAAATAAATAGTAAAATCCGTAGATAATGCTTGACATGTAATGTGTTCAGTAGATTTGCTATTATTACGTTCTGATTCCATGTTTTTCCTCATCACAGAGATCTAAAAGTTACGACTATTTTACCACATTTGCTTTATCCATCCATGTATCCTTTTGTAAATTGTTGATAATCAAGAACTACTTATTAAGGTGATGCTTTGCAGTTTATTAATTAACATTACAAGAAAAAGCAAGGCTGAGAAGGCTTTTTTTTTCTTTTCTTGCAGTACTGGGGATTGAACATATTTTAAGTGTTCTATATGTAGTATCTTATTTAGTCCTCATAACAACTCTTGGAGGTGGAAACTATTACCATTTTATATAGGAGGAAAGCAAGGCAATGGAAACATAAGGCCTACTCACTAAGCTACATCCCTAGCCCTTTTAATTTTTTTGGTTTTGAGACAGGATTTGACTAAGTTGCCCAGGTTGGTCTTGAATCCACAACCCTCCAGCCTCAGTCCCCCCAGAATATTGGGATTATAGGCATGTGCCACTATGCCCAGATAGAAGCCTATTTTTTGTGGGAGGGGGGAAAGCCACAGAGGATTTTTTTTAGAAGGAAGGGTATGTAGTATTTTTCATTTTAAGTGTAATAGCTTACTTTTATTAAATGCTTATTTGCTATTTTAAGTGTTCTATATGTAGTATCTTATTTAGTCCTCATAACAACTCTTGGAGGTGGAAACTATTACCATTTTATATAGGAGGAAAGCAAGGCAATGGAAAGTAACATGTCTAAGATTACAGAGTTAATAACCATTACAGCTGAGATTTCTACCATGAATATCTGATAGTAAAATCTGTATTAGTCGTTATAACAGTATACCCAATCACATTTTAATGTATACTTAAAAATTACTTCCTTTCCCCAGCAGAGAATAGAAATAGCAATTTTGATGATAACAAGTTTTGTCCAGATTGTCGTGAAGCTGTGGGATCATTGTGGAAGTAAATGATTTCAGACACTAAAGAGTTAGGTCTTATTTTATTTTATTTTATTTATTTAGACAGGGTCTTGCTCGATTTCCAAGTTGGTCTCAAACTCTGGACCGGTCAGTCTCCTGGGCTCAGGCATGTGCTGCTGTGTCCAGTTTACAATTTTTGTCCTTTTAATTTGATTGATTGATTGATTGATTGCTGTACTTGTAGTTGAACTGAGGGCCTTTTCTCTGAGCTACATCCCAAGCTCATTTTTTTATTTTGAGAGAGGGTCTTAATGAGTTGCCCAGGGTGGGCTTGAACTTGCAATCCTTCTGCCTTAGCCTCCCAGAGAGCTGAAATTACAGGTGTGTGCCATCATGCCTGGCTTAAAATTTTTATTTTGATGATGGTAAATGCAAAATGAGACTAGAGGGACAAGAAACTCCAAAAGCTTTTTAGGCATGTTAGCCAAAAAGACTGGTTCAGAAGCAAAATGGATCCATTTGTCAGGAAGATGAGAAAGTAGACATATGACTGCCATCAGTGTGTAAAAGACATCCACAACTTTTTGCCATTCCTTTCTAGGAAGTACACCAACATACTTGGGCAAATTAAATCATAGAGTTGGACATATCTTCTAAATATACATGAGATTTTTTTTTCCTGTCAAAATAGTTTCATACTACACATGCTGGTGTTTTCTTGTGGATGTTTTGTTTTGTTTTGTTTGTTAAACACATTGACTTCATCCATATTAAAATTAGGAAAACATCATTACTTTTAATAGTTGCATGCAGTACTTCAATGGTAAGGATTTAGTAGTTTATTTAATGATTTCCCCAATGAGGAATCTTTCCACTTTTTTCCATTATAAATCTTACCTGTCAGCATATGTTAGATTACATTTTTTTTTTTTTTAGTCTTTTGAAACAGGGTCTCACTATGCAGTTCAGGCTGTCCTTGAGCTCACTTTGTAGCCCAGGTTGGTCTCCAACTTGCAATGATCCTCCTGCATTATCTTCCTGAGTACTGGGATTACAGGCGTGCACCACCTGTGGCTTTAGATTACATCTTTATGTACACGTACAAATAATTTATTCAGTTTCAGATACTTGGTTTAACACTTCTTAATACTGAGGCTTAGCTTATAAACTTTTTTATATTACAGGTAAAATTGCATATATTTATTGTGTGCAACATGATGTTTTGCTATACCTATGCAGCAGAATGACTGAATCTACCTAATCAATGTATTTGTTATATTACATAGTTATTTTTTCATTTTTCAAGGTTATAATATATTGTTTGGGAGACTAAGGCAGGAGGACCATCATAAGTTTAAAGCCAGCCTGGGCTACATAGTGAATTCAAGGCCAGCCTGAACCAGTGGGACACTGTCTCAAAAAAAAAAAAGAAAAGAAGAATATAATATGTTGTTAACTGTAGTCACCAAGTTGTGTGGTAGGGCTCTTGAACTTACTCCTGCCTAACAGAAACTGTGTATCCTTTGGCCAGTATATCCTGAGGTAAATACCATTCTTTTTTCTACTTCTATGAGATCAACTCTTAGATTCTACAAATGAGTGAGATCATGTAGTACCGTATTTGTCTTTATACATGTCGTTTATTTCACTTAACATATCCTCCAGGTTCATTCATATTGGCATAAATGGTAGAATTTTGTTTTTATGGTTAAATATTATTCCATTGTGTATAGATTCCTTTTTTAATCCATTCATCTGTTGACAGACACTTAGGTTGATTCCATATCTTTACTGTTGTGAATAATACTACAATAAACATGGGAGTGCAGCTATCTCTTCAACATACTGATTTTTTTCTTTTAAATATATACCCATGAGCCAGGCACACTGGTGTGTACCTGTAATCCCAGCCACTAGAAAGGCTGATGCTTGAGTCCAGGGATTTGGGCAATATGGTGAGTCTTTGTCACTAAATTAATGTAAGTATGTATATGTGTGTATATGTATCTATGTATAATATATATGCACATACATAGTGCATATTAGGGTTGCTGGGTCATGAGGTAGTTATATTTTTAACTTTTATTGTTATCTCCATACTGTTCCATAATGGCTATTCTAATTTATATTTGCATGAGTTTTCTTTTCTCCACATGTTCTCCAACATTTGTTATCTGTTGTCTTTTTGATAATAGCCATTCTAGCATATATGAGATGACAGTATCATTGTGGTTTTAATTTACATTTCCCATATGATTATTGAAGTTCAGTATTTTTTCATCTACTCGTTGGCTGTTTGTATGTTTTATTTTGAGAAATATCTATTCAGGTTCTTTGTCCATTTTAAATTGAATTAGTTGTTTTCTTGTTATTGGGTTGAGTTCCTTGTATGTTTTGTATGTTAACACCTTACCTGTTATATAGTTTGGAAATATTTTTTCCCCCATTTTGTAGGTTATCTCTTCACCTTGTTGATTGTTTTCTTTGCTATTTAGAAGCTTTATTAGACTTTTGGGGGCTCGTTGGTGGGAGATTGTTTGATTTTGAGACAGGGACTAAGTTGCTAAGTTTCCCAGGCCAGTCTTGAACTTGTGATCCTCTTGCCTCTGCATCCCAGAGTGCTGTGATAACAACCATGAGCCATGATACCCATCAGGAAGCTTTGTAGTTTGTAGGGAACCTCCTTGGTCTCTTGTTGTACCCTGGAGAGAAACGGTAGTGGGTATGAGGTATTTATACCCTGGAGAGGTTGGTTAATTTTTTGTCTTGCTGCCCAGCAATGAGTTAACAAGTTACAAAGGCTTGTTTACTCCGAGGGGCTTGTTTACTTCGAGGAGCTCCCGTGTTCTCAGGCTGGCTTCATCCTGCCCATGTAATTATTTTCCAGCTTCAGCGGCTCTCAACAGTAGTTTGATCTTAAACCATCTGTCCATTTTTGCTTTTGTTATCTGTGCTTTTGGTGTCATACTGAAAAAAAATTATTGCCCAGACTAGTATCATGGAGCTTTCCCCCTACATTTCCTTCTAGCATTTTCCCATGGGGGGGGGGTCTCACATTTAAGGTATTAATCCTTTTTTGAGCTTATTTTTCTATATGCTGTGAGATAAGTGTTCTGTTTCATTGTTCTGCGTGCAGATATCATTTTCCCAACAGTACTGAAGAAACTGCTTTCTCTGTTGTGTGCTCTGACACCTTCATAAAAGAAAAATAAATTGATGGTAAATGTGTGAGTTTATTTTTAGGCTTTCATTCTTGTTCCATTGATCAGTTTGTCTGCTTTTATGTCAGTACTAAAGTTATGTAATTTTAAGTCAGGTCATGTGGTGATACCTGCTTTGTTTTTTTTGCTCAAGATTGCTTTGGTTACCCAGGATTTTTTTTTTTTTTTTGTAGTTTCATATGAATTTTATGATTTTTTTCTACTTCTATGAGGAATATCATTGATTTTTATAGAGATTGCTTTCAATCGGTAGATCATTTTGGGTAGTATGGGCATTTTAGCAATATTGATTCATTCAGTCCATGAACATGGGATATCTTTATTATTTATGTCTTCAGTTTCTTTCATCAATGTTTATGGTTTTCAGTGTAAAAATTTTCACCCCTTTGTTTATATTTATTCCTAAATGCTATAGTTTGGACCTAGAGTGACCCTCAGAGGCCCATGTATTAATGAGTTGGTCCCCAGCCTGTGGCACTAATTGGTGGTAGACATTTAGGAGGTGTGCAGTGCTGGGATATAGGAAAAACTGTGGAGACTGTAGTGATGCTGGCTGCATCTGAAGCCTGGAGCTGCTGGGGCTGGGGCTGGGGCTGGGGCTGGGGCTGGGACTGGGGTTGGGGCTGTGGCTGTGTGGAGGTGCACTAGAAGCCTGAAACCTGCTGTGGCTGGCTTGCCCAAAGCCAGGAGCTGCGGAGTCCTACCTGCTGCTGAAGTCTGTCCAGAGCCCAGCAATGCTAACGTTGGCCTGGTGTTGGTGCAGATTAAGGATCAACTTTACTATGCAAGCCTAAAACCTGGGGCTGTAGGATACTGAACTACAGTCTGGGGCCACGTGGGTCTGACAAGTGCTGAGTTTTACTGTATGGGGCCTGGTATTGGGGACCAAGGCAAACTTCTGTGCTTACTTTATTTTTTTTCCCCCAAGTAAACAACAGCTGTCTCGTTGCTGTGCTGCTCAGTATTGGGCAAGGGTAGAACAAGCTATGTAAAACTATTGCTTTTACATTCTTCCGTAAGTCCTTTCTTATTGTTGTGTTATAATAAAGTACTGTGATCTCCCCTTTGGTTTCCTTAGCTGTTGTGGAAGTACATGTATTTTCAGTTGCAGAGAGTTGTTCAAATTGATAATTCTCTAGAGTGATGATTGCTGAAAAGCACTATTTTTGCCATCTTCTGAGGCGTGGTATTTTTGAAAAGGCATTGGTTATTTCCTTTTTTTAGAGAATTGCCCTTCTTCAGGGTTCTCTCAGTAAGGAAGACATTCTAACCTTCAGAACCCAAGACCAAAGGTGAAAGAGAACCAGCTTTTTAGTGAGAGAAATGTGGATTCAAAACAAAAAAAGTCGGCCCCTTACGTGATTTGAGTCCTGAACATCAGTGTGCTGAGAGGATGGAACTACAGTGTGTAAGAATACTGAGGCTCAATTGACAAGCGTGTGTAAAGCACACATCACATAAAGATTTTCAATGAATGTTGTTGGCTCACTGCAGTGATTGTGAATCAACACCTCCACAGTTGGACACTAAAAGAGGGAGTGATAAAGGGTGTCACGGTATGAGATGTCCTGCTGGGAAATGGGAGCGGGGAGTTGTCCTACCTAGAGAAAGGCAGTGTGGCCTTATCATAGAAAGGGCTGCCAGGGTCAGTCTATATGGTTTTTTAGTCTTTGTCTTTAGAAAAACTCTGGTTTAGTTTCAGGACCAGATCAACATTGCTAAATGGAAACCTGTTCAGAAATCCTCGTGTTGAGGTATCTGTGCTTCCATATCATGTCTATCATTGCTTACCTGTGTTTCTTCAGAGCATGGGTTTCTTGAGGCACCCCTATACTCCACTTCAGTTTTGTGAGAGTATGGGATAGGAGTGGGTACAGTAGTGAGGAGGAGTTTGGAAAAAGAAATGAAAAACAAAAAATGCTCATATCAACGTAAGTCATTTGAGGTGCTCTTAAGTACATCCAGCTTCATAACCTTTTATTTATTTATTTATTTGCCTGCCCCATGGTACATGGTACTTGGGATCATGGCTGTTTTTTCTTCTTTCAGCTCTGGTTTGTGTGGACTCTGAAGTTTTCCAACTAAGAAATACTGAAAAGGACTGACCAGTTCTTGGGGTGCTAAAACCATGGCTGATGTAAGTTAATGGTGGCTTTTCCTTTGTAAAATATTGTCAATCTCTAGATTGTGTGTACATATTTGTTAGTTTTCCTGAACTTCCCATTTTAACAGAACTCTATCAAAGAAACTGTTCCAGTTTTGCCATTCCTGAGATTAGTGACAGATAGACAGCCCACTGATAGTCCTTCCTTTCTTCCACAAAAGTGAAATGCCTTGAGATAAATATAGACATTCTCTATAGAAGGTCTGTCAGCCTGTTCCAATGCAACAGCTTTTTATTTTAGAACTTAATTCCAGAAAAATATATTTCTCTCAATACAGTGATTTATTAAGGAGAGAGGGAATCAAACCCAAGACATCATACATTCTAGGCAAGTGGTCTACCACTAAGCAGTATTCCTAGCCAACAATACAATGACTTTTGTTTTAGTTTTATGCAGAAAAAAATGTGTGTATTCAGTATACAACATCTCATTTAAAATGAATTTTTTTCAATGTTTTATTGGGGTATTGCATATATAAAGTTTACAAATCAGAAGAGTATAGCTGAATGAATTTTCATAAATAGTGCAGCTATATTTCCAGATGAAGAAATGAATATTGCTAGTACCTCAGATATTTCCCCCTTCAGGCATTCCTCACCCACCCATCTCAAATGTAACTAATATCTTGATTTTGAACACCATAAATTAATTTTGCCTGAGTGTAATAAAGTGGATCATGTATTGAATGCAGTATTTTTTAAACAAAAACAGTGCTAGGAAGAACCTAGTTACATTCCATAAGCAATTGCTAGACCATCAGAACAATTGTATGTATCACTAAAGAGGACATGTATTTGGTGCTGCGGGTGATATAGGATTCATCAGAGCATCATAGTAAAGGTGAGCTATGTTTTCATTGGAAGTACTTTTCTGTAGTTTAGCCTTTTTTGGTTGTTGTGTTTTGGGTCTAGTGTAGAGTTCCTAAAAGTTTGGAAAAGGGCCAAGTATGGTGGTGCATATTTGTAATCCCAGCGCTCTGGGAGGCTGAGGCAGGAGGATCACAAGTTTGAGCATAACCTGGGCAATTTAGCAACTTAGTGTGACCCTGTCTCAAAATAAAAGATTAAAGATGGGCTAGGGAATGTAGCTCAGTGCAAAGGCCTGGGGTTCAGTACTCAACCCCAGTACTGAAAAAAAAAAGTTGAAAAGAATTGAAGTTAATTGTGGACAAAATTTCAAAGCAGGTGAGAAAAATGAAATTAGTAAAAGAGATGATGAAAATACTAGTGCCGAAGACACTGCATGAGCACTGACACATTGTGTAGTATAATTCTGTATTGAAAGAAAATGTAAAACTAACATACAATGGATTATAATTCAATGATGAAAAAATAGGCACCTAGTTTATAATGTAGTATTAAAGTGGGTGATTTTTAGGAACAAGTTACTGATGTTAAATGTGAGATATCTCTTTTGAACTTTCCTTGAAGATCTGTGGTTTAATGAAAGAGCATTTATCTTGTTTGATACCTTATAGGGAAACTATAAACTCTCCACAGATGAGAGGTTTTTAAATAATAGGATGGGATTTAGTGTTGACTGATCTAAGTTTCTCTATGTGTAGAGATCTTATGTTGTGTAAGGCTTTTAGGATTGGGTGGGTTACGCAGAGATATAATCAGGGCCTTATTATATGGTACGACCTAAACTTTTATGTGCTGCCTTGACATGTTTGTCAAGCCCCAAAGGCCTAAGTATGAGTATCCACGCTCTCACCAGATATGCTTGTCTAGTGGAAAAGGCTTTCTTCCCTCCTAGTTCCCCTATCTAAGCCAGTTACACCCTCCTAGTCCTTAACCTAATCGTTTTCACCACTCTGGCAACTCATGTAATTAATCAAACAAGCTAGTCATATCTTCTTCCTCTGGGAACCAGGGAACACTTAATCTTTCAAAGCCTGCCTCCTACAGCTCTCTGTTGTTCTCTCTGTTCCTGGGGTGCAGCCTCTGTGGCCTTGTGTAATGTGTGACATCTTCCCTCAGGCTGTGAGTATGTGTGACTAATAAATTGCTATCAGTCTCATTTGTCTAATATCGGCTATTTAGCTAATAATGCTTTTTAGGGCAGAAGACTGTTATGTCAGCAACAGGGTGGCTAGATAGTAATAATCATGCTGTGAAGTCCTCACTCTCATCTCTTCCCATTTGAAATATTTAATTTATTTTCACAAATAATTCATAAGTTCATTTTTTCAGGGCTCAGTGACATTCAGAGATGTGGCTATAGACTTCTCACAGGAAGAATGGGAATTCCTGGACCCTGCTCAGAGGGACTTATATAGGGATGTAATGTGGGAGAACTATAGCAACTTCATCTCACTAGGTAAGGTTATTATCAGAACTGTTAGCTTTCTCTGCCAATATATTCTGAAAAACAAGCTAAATTTTTACTTTTTTCCCCACAAAGAATGGTTAACCTGGCTGGGTATGGTGGCACGCGCCTAGCACTTGGGAAACTGAGGCAGGAGGATTGCCACAAGTTTGAGGCCAGCTACGTAGTGCGTTCAAGGCCAGCCTGGACCACACAGCAAGACCCTGTCTCAAAAAACCAAACTCCACCCCTCAGAAAAGGAAAGAATGGCTGGGCTTTGTTAGATTGTAAATAGGTTCCACCACTTGAATATGCTCAGCCTGTGGTACCCTTCACATGTCCTTCAGATTTTGTAGTTCCTGTTTCCCCTCGTATCCAAGGGGCTGGATTTGAATATCGTACAAGTATTGTTTAAGAAACTAGATATATTGTGCTTGCGCTCAGAATTGACACATAGACATCATATTCCTTTCAAACTCTCCTAAAACAAGAATACATCCACACCAGGCCACTGGATAACCCTAAAAATCAAAAGAGATAAAAAAGAAAGAGAAACAATGAAAATTAAAGGAGTTTGTAAAGTATATATATAGTATGGGGTGGTCTACAAACTTCATTTAAAATTCAAGTAAATACTACTTTTTTTTCTGTAGCAGACATACTCAGTTCTATGTGCTTTGTGGTTGAAAGTTAAAAACCTAGTCAGGCTGATGACACATACCTATAATCCCAGCACTTGGGAGGCTGAGGCAGGAGGATCACCATGAGTTCAAGGCTAGCCTGGACTGTATAGTTTAAGGCCAGCCAGAAGTACATAGGGAGGCCCTGACTGAAAAAAATAAATAAACAAACAAAATTTAAGAACTCTGGCTGGGGATATCACTCAGCGGCATAAGCGCCTACCTGGCAAGTGCAAGGTCCTGAGTTCAGTTCCCAGTACTAAAACACAAACCAAAAAAACAAAACAAAACAAAAAAAGAACTTTGTATTTAATATTGAATATCCCCAAAAGGACCTGAGAATGTCTTAGAAAGCCTCACCCTCTCAGCAGAATGATAGCAGTAAAAATTAATAGTTAATATACACATGTATATGAACATATCATTGTATATATTGTGCTTAGACACTGTTCTGAGCATTGTTCATTGTTGAGTACACCTCAGTAGCTCCTTAATCATTTTTAAACTTATTTCAGATAAGAAAACTTGGGTACAAAAGGTTAATAACTGACTGAGGTAACAGTAACAGAGGCAGGATTTAAAACTAGGCAGTCTGGATCCAGAGTCTGTGTTCTTTTTTTTTTTGTCTTTTTGAAACAGGGTCTCGCTATGCAGTTCAGATTGGCCTTGACCTCACTTTGTAGCCCAGGCTGGTCTCAAACTCACAAAGATCCTCCTGCCTCAGCCTCCTGAGTGCTGGGATTACAGGCATGTACCACCATGCCCAGCAGAGTCTGTGTTCCTAATCACTGTAAAATATTGCTTCTCAACAGAGCCTGTGTGAGCTTAAATTGTATTAAGGCCTATTCTTAGTCACCTAGGGTCTTATTACTGATCGTCCTGCAGTCACCTAAAGTGAGAGTTCCTCAGCTCCCTTGCATTTATTTGCACTTAGGCTTTATAAGGTACCATTTTTATTTGTGGTTAATTATAAATTTAACCAAATCTGAATAGAAGGGCTTTTAGGTTTATAATTTCATGTTACATTTTCCTTTTAAGCAGGAGCTTCTATTTCTAAACAAGATGTGATTACATTATTGGAAGAAGAAGGGAAAGAACCTGGGATGGTTTTGAAGGAAGGGACAAGAACCTTATGCCCTGGTGAGTGAGAGCTGAGCAGGCACAGGGAAATCATTACTGCAGTTAATAACTAGCCTGCTTAGAGTGGAGGCACATCTTTGAGATCCTTGGAGCTCTCTTCCAATACCAGTAGTTGCCAAGCATGAGTGCATGTCTGTAATCCCATCTACCCGGAAAGCTGAGGCATCAGCCTCCTAAAGGCAAGGCCAACCTGGTCAGCTATCTCAAAATAGAAAAGGCTGGGGATGTGGCTCAATGCTAGAGCTCTTGTCTAGCATGCACAGGGCATTGAGTTCAATTTCCATTATGTCAGAACAAAACAAAACCCATGAGCTGGACATGTGTGTAATCTCGCCATTCATTCTAGAAGGTCAAGGCAGGAAAATTGTAAGTTTGAGGCCATCTTGAGTGAATCAGTGACTTAGCAAGATTCTGTCTCAAAATGTGAAAAAAAAGGGTATGGGGGTGGGGAGCTGGGGACGTAGCTCTGTGTGAAGGCCTTGGATTTAATCCTAAGTACTGAACAAACAAAAAAGCCCTTTGCCTGTAAGGGAACATGTTGAGACCTGAAGTAAATTAAGAACTTTCAAGTTTGGACTAGCAAAGTCACTTTCTGTTGACCTTGATTATACCGTTTTTCATCTCATATGTTTGCCTGCCATTTCAAAGATAGGAGCTGTTCTCATAGATTGAAATGATAATACATATAAGAAACCAACAAAATAGAAAAAGAAAATAAAGTCAAAACTTGACTTCTTGAAAAGATCAACAAAGATAATAAATACCTAGCTTGACTAATCAAGAAAAAAGAGATTACTAATATCATAAAAAGATTACTAATATCATAAAGTGATCACTAGTATAAATTACTAATATCAGAGATACAAAAGGGGTTGGTTTTCATCTCATATGTTATAGCCATTAAAAAGATAACAGGACCTCCACTCTGTGACTCTGATTACAAGTGTAAGCCAGCCTGGGCAATTTAGTGACTTAGCAAGACCCTGTCTCAAAATAAAAATTCAAAAATGGCTGAGTATGTAGCTTAGTGCTATGGCTGTGGGTTCAGTCACCTGTACCAAAAAACAAAACAAGCTGGGTGGAGTCTCACATGCCTGTAATCCCAGCATTTAGGAGGCTGAGGCAGGAGAATTATTGTGAGTTTGAGGCCAGCCTGAGCTACAAAATGAGCTCAAGGCCAACCTTAACTGCATAGCAATACCCTGTTTCAAAAAGACCAAAAAAAACCAAAAATCAAAAAACAAAACAAAAAAAGATATGAAGAGAATTCTATGAATAAACCTGTATTTCCCATGGATTCAGTTATTTGTGGTATATAACTTTGTAGACGATACCGGTTTAGGTATGCATATGTGGTGTTGTTACAGAAATGTCTATATTTGAGAGTGATACAGTCCATCACTTGTAATAAGCATTATTTTACTTCTCCTTGGCAGTTTTATTAGTTCTGGAACAAGAAAATAACATGTATTTTCTTTTTTATTTTCTTACAGATTTGGAGTCCAGATGTAGGACCAATGCCTTATCTCCAGAGAAGGACATTTATGAAATATGTTCACTACAGTGGGAGATAATGGAAAGAATTAAAATCTATAGCCTTCAGGGCTCCATTTTTAGAAATGACTGGGAATGCAAAAGCAAGACTGACGGCCAAAAAGAACCACAAGAGGGGTATTTTGGGCAGGTGCAAATTGGCTCTGAAAAAATGACCACTTATAAAAAGCAAAATTTTCTTACAGATTATCAGAGAGTTCACAATGGAGAAAAGTTATATGAATGTAAGGAATGTAGGAAGACTTTTATTCGTCGCTCAACACTTAGTCAACATCTAAGAATTCATACTGGTGAGAAGCCTTATAAATGTAAGGAATGTGGGCAGGCCTTTAGGCAGCGTGCACACCTTATTCGACATCACAAACTTCATACTGGAGAGAAACCCTATGAATGTAAGGACTGTGGCAAGGCCTTTACAGTGCTTCAAGAACTTACTCAACATCAGAGGCTTCATACTGGTGAAAAGCCTTATGAATGCAAGGAATGTGGAAAGGCCTTTAGAGTACATCAGCAGCTGGCTCGGCATCAGAGAATCCACACTGGTGAGAAGCCCTATGAGTGTAAGGACTGTGGGAAGACCTTTAGACAGTGTACACACCTTACTAGACACCAGAGACTTCATACTTCTGAGAAGCTCTATGAATGTAAGGAATGTGGGAAGGCTTTTGTATGTGGCCCAGACCTTAGAGTACATCAGAAAATTCATTTTGGTGAGAAGCCCTATGCATGTAAGGAATGTGGAAAGGCCTTTAGAATATGCCAACAGCTTACTGTCCATCAGAGTATTCATACTGGTGAGAAACCCTTTGAATGTAAGGAATGTGGGAAGACTTTCAGATTAAGACAACAACTTGTTCGCCATCAGAGAATTCATACTCGTGAGAAACCCTATGAATGTATGGAATGCTGGAAGACCTTTAGTAGTTACTCACAACTGATTTCACATCAGAGCATTCATATTGGTGAGAGACCATATGAATGTGAAGAATGTGGGAAGGCCTTCAGACTGCTCTCTCAGCTTACTCAACATCAGAGTATTCACACTGGGGAGAAACCTTATGAATGTAGAGAGTGTAGAAAACCTTTCAGATTGCTCTCACAACTTACTCAGCATCAGAGTATTCACACTGGGGAGAAACCTTATGAATGTAAGGAATGTGGGAAGGCTTTTAGACTTTATTCATTCCTTACTCAACACCAGAGAATTCATACTGGTGAGAAACCCTACAAATGTAAGGAATGTAAGAAGGCCTTTAGGCAGCATTCACACCTTACTCAACATCAGAAGATTCATAATGGAATTTAATAGAGAAAAGCCTTCAAATGTACATTATGTTATAAAACAACATCAAATCCAGTTTTGAGAAAATTTGTTTCATGCTTACCAGTAAGGATAAGAAATTGTATATTGAAGAAAAGATATGTTGCTTTAAAAGCCTTCCTTCATCATTCAAACATTATCTTCATCAAATTCCTGTAGAGAAAAATGTCATGAATGTTGGAAAATGTTTATCCTTACCTGTCATTGCTTCCTTTTACTACTTTATTATTATTCTGATATTAGACAAGATACTATCATTTTGTGCCTCATTTTGCTCACTTGTAAAATAGTAATATTAGTACAGTAGTTGTATGCATTATTTATTGCTGTGTAATAAATCACCAAAAATTTAGTAGCTTAAAAATACATATTTGTTATCTCACAATTTCTCTGTATCTGGAAAACAGGCATGACTTAGTTGGGCTTCATAGTCACAAGATTAGCTGTGACTGTGGTCATCTGAAGGGTTGACTAGGGAAGGATCTATATCCAAGCTAACAGGATGGATGCCTGGATCCTTTTCTTCCAGGGTGTTACATTGTGATCCTCAGTTTATCAGGCTTTCGGCTGAAGGTTGACTGCATTTCCTTGTCACAGTGACTTCTTCAGCATGACTACTTGCTTCATCAAAGTGTGCAAGCCAAGAAGATTGTTGGCAACAAGATGGAAGTCTGCTAGCATGGAAGTTGTAGTCTTGTATAATCAAATCATGGAAATGACATCCCCATTACCCTCGCTACCTGTTACTGGTTAGAAGTAAATTACTAGATCAGCTTACTCTCACAAGAAGGGAACTGTACAAGAAAACCAAAAGACAGCCACCATTGAGGGGCCAGTTTGGAGTCATCCTGCTCTGCTGTGTAATAGAATTGTTGTGAGGATTAAGTAGTTAATATGTAGAAGAATAGCAATCACATAGCTTGTGTTCTGTAAATATTGTGTATAATGATTAGTATTAGTGGATCCTTTTAAAAGAAAATTACTATAGAAGTAATAAATGTAGAAATGCCTCTTGTCACATCTTAACACTAAATTGAAAATAATTTATTTTAGGTAAAACCTAGGCTATTGTATTGAATGAGAATTTCTTCATTTAAATTGCATCAGAAAGTTCACAATTAAAAGAACTGTATGATCTTCATGAATGTACAGTTGTTAAGAATACAGCTGTCAGGCCAGGGATACAGCTCAGTGGCACAGTGTCTGCCTGGCAAGGGCAAGGTCCTGAGTTTGATTTCTGCTAGCAAAAAAAAAAGCTGTTGAAGAATCAGAATTATGAAGCAATTTTCCCATCTATGATATAGGACCTCTTGTCTAGCATTAGTTTAATGTTAATCACACACTCTGAAAAAGATGGTATAAGAGAAACTACCACTTGGGAGTTTAATTTGGTGCGTGTGTGTGTGTGTGTGTGTGTGTGTGTGTGAAAAACTTTTGTATAAAAGGAAATATTCCATTATAGTCCGTATAATTGCTCCATCTTCAATTAGTGTTTCTAGGTGGGTCTTTTGACATGAGCCTACCAGTAGTCAACTTTTCATTCTTCAATATCGGGAGATGAGCATTTTTTTTGGCCCACGTGGACCAAGTGTCAAGGTCATCAAAAATTCATGAAATCTAAGTGGATTTTTTAAAAAAAGTCCAACCAATAAATATAGAAAGGATGACAGGTTTAGACAAATCTCTATTTTCTAGATTCTAGAAATAATGGGTCCAGAAAACGATTTTCAGTGGATGCTAAAACTGTTTTTTTTGTTGTTGTTGTTGTTGGGTTTTTTGCCTTTTTTGAGACAGGTTCTCACTTTGTAGCCCAGGCTGGTCTTGAACTCACAACGATCCTCCTGCCTCAGCCTCCCAAGTGCTGGGATTACAGGTGTGTGCCACCACGCCCAGCTAAAACTGTTAAGTGAAAGATTTTGTAGAGAAATTATCAAGCTGATCACTTCAGAATACTCTGGTCAGTTTGAACCTTAATAAAAATGGGACTATCAGACAATATGCACCACTTGATAAAATGCTATGGGATGCACACACCACTACATATGATGAAGTCATACTGCCAAAATGATAAACAGAAGGAATCATACTTTTAAATCAAATTCTTTGAAACCAAGAATTTGGAGAATAGGTAAGTAAACAAATGTCACAAGAGCAGCTAATTAGATCTAGAATGTGTAAATTTCTGCAGAAACATTGACCTGATTTCATCAAGTAATGAGTGGCATGAAAAAGAAGAAAGACAACCATTAATAATAAGGAAGACTTAAGAGACAAGGCAATTAATTTCATTGTGTGGGCATTTCTTGAACCTGGCTTTAATAAAATGGAAAAGGACACAAGATAGTGGATGAAATGTGCACCTGGGCCAAGTATTAGATAATATTTAGAAATTCTAATTTTGTTAAGGATGAAAATACCAACATGGCTACAAAAAAGAAAATGTTCTATGTGGTAGAGTTAATATGTACTTATGAAGTAAGATATGCAGACTTGCACTGAAACAGTTTAGCACTACAAAATGAATTTTAAAAGATGGAAACTAGATTGCTAAATGTTGGTAATTACTGAAGTGAAATTCTTCATGGTGGTTCATTGTTCTAATATTTCTACTTTTGTATGTTTGAAATTTCAATAATAAAATGTTCAAAGTCAGAACTGAAATTATAAGCTATGTGTTTAATTATTTTGTAGTACTGAGGATTGAACCCAGGGATTTCACACTAAGCCACATCCCCAGCCTTTTTTCCATGTCTGTGTGTCTGTGTGTCTCTGTGTGTGAGTTCTTACTATGTCACTAAGTTCTGCAGGCTGGGCTCAAACTTGGGATCCTCTTGCCTCAACCTTGAATGTTGTGATAATAGGCATGTGCCACCATGCTCAGCTAAAAAGCGTTTCTTTTCTTTCTGGTTTTTTGTTTTTGTGCTGGGGACCACAACAGGGCATCATGCAAGCTAAGTATCTGTTAGCCTTGGTGAACTACACTGTTAACCTCTAATTTGTTTAGAAATGCCAGGAATATAGCTCAGCAGCACAAGTGCCTGCCTGGCAAGTGCCAGGTCCTGAGTTCGATTCCCAGTACCAAAAATAAAATCAATAAGTTCTTTAGAAATTAATGATAATGAGATGCCTATATATCTAACCTTGTGAAATGTCACCAAAGTTCTATTTAGTGAAAAAAATGACTTAATCTACTATGGAGGTTTCGTCTGTGGGCCTAATCTTCATTGTATTCACTACCCACAGCTACCAATACAGGATCTGTCACATAGATGAATGTGTTGAAGGAACAAATAAGCATTTATATCAAGAAACTAGAAACAGCCAGGCTTTGTGGTGTGTGCCTGTAACCCCAGCACTTGAGAGGCTGAGGCAGGAGGATTGCTGTGAGTCTGAGGCCAGCCTGGGCTACATAGTGGGTTCAGGAACCAACCTGAACTACATAATGAGACCCTGGCTCAAAAAAGAAAGAAACTAGAAACAGCCTGGGGTGTAGCTCAGTGGCACAGCGCCTGCTTGGCAAGTGCCAGGCCTGGAGTTCAATTCCCAGTACAGGAAAGAAAAGAAACTAGAAACAACAAAATAAAACCAGAACAAATAAGAGAAACCAAATACAATAAGAAGGAGAAATTAAGACTGGAAATTAAGACTTGGTGGCAAACCTATGGCACATATGCTGCAAAAGGCAGCTCTAAAAGGTTCGCCCTTACTGGACTAGACAATAGATTTGACATTTAGTTTAGTTTTTTTTTTGTACCAGGAATCAAACTCAGGACCTTGCACTTGCTAGGCAGGTGCTTGTGCCACTAAGCTATATCCCTGGCCCAAAAGGTTTATTTAGGGAGGAAAGGTTTACCTTACAGTTTGTGGAGGTTTCAGTCCACACTCAGCTGGCTCCAAGGCAGAGTGGCACATGGCAGAGGGCAACTGTTCATGGTGGCAGAAGCAGTAAGAGCAGGAAGGGAAAAGCAGCAGCAAACCTCTTTCCCTTCCTTATATTATATGCAGGCTCCTTGCACCAGGGCAGGTGTAACACTCACATCCATAATCCCAGCACTGAACCATGGATTAATCAAAAACTCTAGAAGCCCACCCCGTGACTGCATGAATCTTTAAGGGGACATATAGACAGAAACCATGACACACGGTTGCACAGGAACTGTCACAAAGAATCAACAACTGGATCTCATTAAAAAGTTTTTGCACAGGAAGAGAAGCCACCAACAAAGTGAGGAGACAACCCACAATGTGGGAAAAAGTGTTTGCCAGCTGTTTCTCAGACAAAGGATTACTATCGAGAACATATAGAGAACTAAAAAAAACCAGACCTCCCAAATTTAAAGACCTAATCCAAAAAATAGGCATTTGAGATGAATACATACTTCTCAAATGAGGAAATACAAACAGCAAATAAATATATGAAAAAGATTCAACATCATTAGTCATTTTAGAGATGCAAATTAAAACAACACTGAGATTCCATCTCACCCCAGAAAGAATGGCTATTATCAAGAAATCAACCAAAAAGAAATGTTGGCAGGGCTGTGAGGAAAAAGGAACCCTTCTCCACTGTTGATAGGAGTGTAGACTCGTGCAACCACTGTGGAAATCAGTGTGGAGATGCCTCAAAAGATTTAGATTAGAGGTCCTATTTGACCCTGCTGGGTATCTTCCCAGAAGAATTCCAAGTATCATACCACAGTGGTATATGTGCACCCATGTTTATAGCAGATCAATTTGTACTAGCTAAATCTTGGAAACAACCCAAATGCCCATCAACCGAGGAATGGATAAAAAAGATTGGTCTTTTTATATAGTAGAGTATTACTCAGCCATAAAAAGGATAAATTGGAGACTTTTATAGGTAAATGGATGCAATTCAAGATCACAGTCATAAGTGAAACCAGACACATGTACAAATGTCATATTGTCTCCCTAGCATGTGCAGCTGAAAGAGTAAATAAGATCCAAATATACAATAGATATTGTAAACTGGGAAGAAACTGTTCAAAAAGAAAAACCGGGTAAAAAGAAGGAAAGGAAAAGCAAAAGAAATTATATATGTATATATACAAAATAGTTAAGATAGTTATATTACCAATTTCTCTTAGTTCATTGAAAAGAATAGTTTGTGCTAATATTGTTTACACAATTAAATGTCTATCTTGTACTCTAAGTAACTAAGCTAAAGACAACAATACACAATGTATTAAACATTGTTACCCTCCTGTTTTGCAATTTTGGTTTTTTTCTCTTTAAAAATAAAAAAAAAATGATAATGGTGATACAACTACAGATTATTGAGGAGTTTTAAAAAATTATGTATTAATACTATACATTCCCAGAATATATATTCCTAGAATATATATATTCTAATACCTGTGAAATATAGATGGATTACATTATTTATAAGCATATTTTATCATAATTGACTTGATGCTGTAGAAACAAAATAGACTAACAAACAAATGTATGTGTTTAAGAAGAAAAATTGGGGCTGGGGAAGTAGCTCAGTGGTGGAGCACTTGCCTAGCATATGCAAGGCCTTGGGTTTTGTCCCAGAACGTAAAAAAAGAGCATGAAGAAGATGTACTTATATAATCAAAAGCTTTTTGGAATATATAATCTTTATCAAGTTTGAACAAGTAATTCATAACTAAAACTATCCTGATTAAAAACTTTGAGGACTGGGGTGGTAGCTCAGTGGTAGAGCACTTGCTTAGCACAGACAAGGCTGTGATTATAAGCTCCACCCCCACAAAACAAACAATAAAAACACCTTGATCAAAATAGCAAAATCATTCTCTGTCTCATTTTGAATAGCATCTATTTCTCTTCTATATATTAAGAATGCCATATTGAAAGATGAATATCACAATGACCTGCAATTTTAAAAAGCAAATACTAGATAAAGTTAAAGGAATATTAGACATTATAGATGAAAATATTAATGAACCAAAAATATGGCAATAGATACTATCCAAAATGAAGTAGAGAATGAAAAACATTTAAAAATAAACAGAGCAGGATGGGGATATAGCTCAGTGGCATAAGGCCTGCCTGGCAAGCTCAAGGTCCTGAGTTCAATTCCCGGTATGAAAAAAAATAAATAAACAGAGCATCAGTGAACTATGTGAAAACTTGAAGTGACTGAATATACATATAATTGTAATCCTTCGGGAAGATGAGAGGAGGGAACAAAAAAATTTGAAAAAGTATGGCTGAAATTTTCCCGTATTTGTTTTTTGTTTGTTTGTTTGTTTTGTAAAGAGGACAGGTTTATTTTGTTTGGTTTTTTTTGGTGGGGGGTGCTGAGAATAGAACTTGGGACCTTGTGCTTGCCAGGCAGGCGCTTGTACTGCTGAGCTATATCCCTGGCCCAATTTTCCCATATTTGAAGAAAACTATAAGCTCACAGATCAGTGAACCCTAAGCACAAAAACATGAAAGCAACATCAAGGTACATCTTATTCAAATTGCAAGGAAGATAAAAAGATTCATTATATTCAGATACAAGGGTAATTGTAGCAGACTGCTACATAGTAACAAGGCAATGTAGAAAACAGTGTAACATTTTTAAATTCCCAAGGAGGAAAAAAAATAAGTTACTATCTAGAATTCTTAAGGCAGTGTAAATATATTTCAAAGGGGATGAAATAAATATTTTTTAGGGCCAAGCATTGTGGTGTATGGCTGTATCTCACCACTTAAGAGGCTAGGATAGGAGGATTGCTGCTAGTTCAAGGCCAGCCTGAACACAGTGAGACTCAAAAAAGCAAAACAAAATAGAATACTATTTGGAAATATACAAAGCTGATATAAGACACCAAGAGATACGACCTATAAAGAAAATCCTGGCAAAAAGGAAGTGGTACCAGATTAAAGGGTTGATATATTCAAATAAAAGACAAAACTGGAAATGGTAATACATAAGCATATATAAAGATTTTGTTTTTGATGTCAGCCCAAGAATTATTATTTTAATCTCTTTCAAAGACAATTGTTTAAACAAAACAGTAATGTTTAGTGGAGCTTAAAAATTTATGTAGAAATAAAATGTATGACAACAAAAGCGCAAAGGTAGAGAAAGATAAAGATGCAAGAAAAAATTTTTGGTACTGTCAAGTTGATTTATAGTTTAATATATGATCTCTTTGGAGCATGTTCCTTGTGTTGATGAAAAGAATTCTGCAGTTGGATGGAAAATCCTGTAAATGTCTATTAAGTCCATTTTATTTATAGTGTAATTTTATTCTGATGTTTGTTAATTTTTAATCTGAATGATCTATTGGTAAAAGATGCATTGAAGTCATTAATTATTATTACCTTGGGTCCTTACTCTCCTTTTATATATTGTAGTATCTTATTTATAAACATCATTCTTTGATGTTTGGTAAACAAAAATTTCAAATTTTTATATCTTATTGATGGAATGCTCCCTTTATTAATAATGTAAGCTTTTTTTTCTCTTCTGACCAATTTTAGCATTAATTCTACTTCATCAGATAAGAATATAGTTACTCCGACTTGGTTTCAGATTACACTTGATTGGAATATCATTCTCTGTTCTATCACTTTCAGTCTGTGTCTTGCCGGTAGGGTGAGTTTCTTTTAAACAACAACCGGTTGGATCTTATTTTTAATGCAGTCTGTGCCATTCAATTGGAGAATTCAGGTCATTTACATTCAAGGTTTTATTGCAAGTATGTAATATTTTGTGTCATTTTGTTTTTCTTTTGATTGTTTTGAATAATTTGTGTTCATTTTTCCCCCTTATTTATCTTAGAGGTTTCATAACTTACTGAAATAATGTTTGTTTCTTTCTTACTTCTCATTAACTTATCTACATTTTTAGTGAGATTTACTCTTTCTTGTACTCTTAAGTTTATCTTGCTTACTCAACTGGTATAACATTTTGAGCATCTGCTAGTGGAAAGAGCTCTTCTAGTTTATGGGTATTTTCAGAAGTCTTTGTTTTTTTCAATGCTGAAAGGTAACTTTCTGGGATATTGTAATCTAAGTTTGCAATTCCTTCATGATTTGAAAAATATCTTTCTATGCCCTCCTGAGCTTTAGAATTTCTTCTGAGAAATCTGTTATTTTGATGAATTTGACTTTTTAAATGATCTGGCAGTTCTTTCAGCTTCATCTTTTTGTTGTTGTTGTTGTTGTTCTTTACTTTTGGCAGTTTATGTCACAGAGAAGTTCTTTCTGATTATGTCTATTTTGGGTTCTAATAGCCTTCAGTATGTGGATAACCACATAATGCCCAAGACCTGGGAAATTTTCTGCTATATTTTCTCTGACTGCACTTTTTTATGCCTATATCTCAATTTCCTCCTCTAAACATATGATTTATAAATTTGGCCCTTAATTTTTGTCCCAGAGTTATATATTCTTTTCATAGTTTCTTGTATATTGTGTTTATAGTTTTGTATACTCTCTTCATGGCCATATATTCTTGTATGTTCTGTTCATAATTCCTTTTGTGTATTCTTGATTATTCTGTTCATACCTTTTTAAAAATTACTGTCTCAATGTGATATTTCATTCATCTTGCTTTCAAGCTCTGATATTCTTTCTTTGGCTTGACCTAGTCATTTTTTTTGTCTTCTTGAGAGAGGATCTCACTATGTGGCTCAGGCTGGCCTTGAACTCACTTTATAGCCCAGGTTGGCCTTGAACTCACAGTTATCCTGCCTTAGCCTCCTGAGTGCTGGGATTACAGGTATGTGCCACCAAGCATGGTTTGACTAGTCTATTATTGAGACTTCCACTGAGTTTTTTAGAATTAGATTTACTGAGCTTTTCATTTCCAAGATTTCTGTTTAGTTCTTCTTCATAACCTCTATCTCTTTATTTCATTGGCCTTTTATATCCTGTATTGTTCTTAATTGATTCAACTCTTTAAATATAGAGATCACTAAAAAAATCTTTTGAATTCTTTGACATTTCATCCATTTCAATTTTTGAAGTCATTTTATAGAGAATTATTAACTTTTGGAAGAAACAAGGGACAGCAAACAAGAAGATGAGAAATAGGACAATAAACTTAGCAGAAGCCATCTATGTTTTCTCTTCCACCATAATCCCTGCCCCTCCACCTGGTTCCCACAACATATCTGAGCCTTTCCCGAAGCTGCTCTTTTGTACCTAACACTTTCTACACTGGATTCACAGTTAGGGTGGGGCCTCCCCATAATTTCATCCATGGCCAGATAAAGTTATCTGCCCTGTCAAATAAATTGAATGGGACTGTGATAGACAAAATAATTTTGCTTTATCATATCCCAAGTCATGGTTACTTATTGTAATTTATATACTTTTGCTGGGTCTCTACAGCAGTTGGCAGTTGGCATATAGAGTTCAAGTCCTGTAACTTCCTGAACTTTAGAGGTAGAGCAAACACAATGGGTATTTGAGGCACACAGATATCATCCATAGTTGTGGGAGGTTTTTTTTCTTTTTTCTTTTGTGGTTTGCAGGTGTTTCCAGCCTCTACTCCCTCACACACTAGGCAATGGTGATGGCAGCAGTGCTAAGTACTTTTCCTTGAACAGTACCATGGTGTTATCTGGGCCTACACCTTGCTACTCTTTTTCTAGGTTGTACAGCTCACAAACATGAAGTTTCCTGGATCTGAATAGTGTTAAATTTTTTAAATTCTTCTTTTTCTTGGGGAGGGGTGGGATTGGGAATCAAACTCATGACCTCACACTTGCCAGGCAGGCATTGCACCACTGAGCTAAATCCCTAGCTAAAAATTCTTAATAAACCCCTCACTGGTTAAAATATAGAATAGATTGTTGCAATTATTTTTCTCTATTTTACCAATAAAGGGATATCAATTAATAAAGGATATAAAAACACAAAACAGCAGTTAAAAGAATTAGACTAGTACTTTTCAGTCCTACACTGTCAGACATTACACAGTGATGTAGTGCCATTTGTGTTACTTTGAAACCCACAATAATATGTATCATTCATATGAACATCTAAATATTGGTTTTACAGATATGCACTAAGTTATTACCTCTGCAGACACAGGGTGGAGGATTCCAGAAAGAAAAAGAAAAGACTTCATCTATTTTCTAAAGGCATTTATTTCTTTTATAAAGTTTTAATCAAAAAGGAAAAATAACACAATTAGTAGGGGATAATGACAGAGAAAATATTATGTATTATTTAGTTTAGAAAAATTAAAGGCATAAACAGAAGAAAATCTGGAGAAATATTGGCATGGAAGAGAACTGTACTTTAGCTACAAGAACTGATGGAGAAAGATCCAGATTTACAATGATGTGACTTAAACAGAACACACACTATACATGTTCAAAATGGAGCCACTTATTGGTATCCATCTGGCATAGGCACCTTGGGAATATCACCAAACTCCATACACTCAATTTTTTATAATTCAATCATTTCTCCATCCTAAAAATCTCAGAGAGCTAGCAATACTGGCAGATACCAAGACTTAACACATAAATATCAACTCTCTCTCTCTTTTTTTTTTTTCAGTGTACCAGGAATCAAACTCAGGACCTCACGTTTGAAAGGCAGGTGCTGCACCGCTGAGCTACATCCCTGGTCCCATCAATTCTCTTATGTAACTGGAAAACCTTCCCCATCAGTACTCTTGGTGGAAGGGTATGCACTTAGTAAATGCTAGGTAGATGCTGGTGAGTACCTAAATACCTCTTAGAGAACAAGAGAACATGTAAGGGGCAGTAGCATTTGGTAGAATCGCTGATTAAAACAACTAACTGCTGGAAACTAATCTATGCCCAGAATGACTTGCTACGACCCTTTTCCTACAACCTGGGAGAAGCTCTGCCACTGGATGTATCCCAAAGACTTGATGGAGACCTCTCCATAAAGTTCCAGTTCTGGAGAAAGGCTTCTGAAACAATGGCTTCCAGTCTCCCCTGGGGCCTAACAGATGCCATGCATTAGCCACATCCCCAGCTTTGTTCTCATAATCAAGAATTGGGACCCACAGAACTGAACAGAAACCTACTGAATCACTAATACTGAGCCACACAAACCAGCAAAGTCAGCAGGTTCTACGGAGCCTCAGCAGAGCTTAACGACCTGGTTGTACATTGCAGATGGCTTTATATGAAAGCACAGTTCTCACAATCCTCATAACACAGTTCCTACTTGAGATCTTCTATGGCTTTTCCGCCTAACATTCTTTCTGGCTCCTGCTCCCAGCCTTACTGCTGATAATATAGTGTTCAACACATCTCAGTCATAATTATTGTGCTTTATACATTTTATATTCCTGGTGCTTCATGTGTTTAATTCCTCAGGAGAGCCCACAAACTAATTCAAAGGTAACTTGGGAAGGTTAAGTCATTTACTTGGATTTACAGTTGACAGTGGCACTGCTGGGCTTTGAATCCAGATTTCTCCAAGTTCACCAGTGGATGCTTCTTTCTGGTTCTTGCAGATGAAGCTGAGAATTTCCTGATCATTTAAAAAACTCTTTAGTTGTTTACATGAGCACAAAATGCTTGGTTGGGTCTGTTTGTCACTGCAGAGGATAGAAGTCTATGGGAGAAAATCAAAGGCAAAAAGGAAAGGAAGAGAAGCAGCTGTACAAAATTCTTTTATTAAAAAATATCAGTCAAAGCCCCAGTGACTCTGACTCAGTACTAAACTCTTCCTAGGGAGAAAAAACAAGAAAAGCAGAAACAATCACAGAACCTCAGGCACTGCAGCGTACTAGGTATCATGAGCAAATAATGGACTGAATTATTAGAAATATTCTGGAATACAATACAAGCTGACAAAAAAGAAAAGTCATCCCTAGAGGTTAAAACACAAATAATTTATAACTTTCAAACTCACAGAGGGCAAAATGACATGAGACAAAATACAGAAAAGGTAGAATAAAAAGCATAAAATAATGCTTCCAATTATATCAATAATTACAATACTGTAAACTAAATGTTCTCATTAAAAGGCAAAACAGATCAAAACTGTCAAAATCTAAAGCCATACTATATCCTGTTTATAAAAGATACATCTAAAACATAAATATTCAGAAAGACTAGGAGTAAAAATTAGAAGGTAAGTTGTATACATAACAAGTAAATGTATATTATATACATATATGGATAAGTCAAAGAACAGAATTATGACAAATAAATAAACCTTAGATATACTGGGAGACTGTAACCCAACACTAAAATAACTGATATACACAACAGACAAAAAGTCATTAAAAATAGAGACTACTTACATAACAAAATTAATAAGCCTGATGTAATAGCTACATATAAAATAAATGTACCCAGTTCAAGTAATATTCTTCTCAATTATATAATGGATGATTTGGAAAAATAGCCACATTGGCCTGAACATAACAGAAAAACATTTTGCATGAATATGTACTCAGAAAAAGATGCATGTTAACATTATTGCCTATGGAGGAGTGGGAGTAAGTTTGCAAATGGAACAGAAGACAAGGAATAAACAAGAAGAGAAGGGCTTTGCTCACACTGGTAATAAGAACACGCCATAAAGTGAAGACTGTTATTAGTTGAATACTGCCCTTTATGCCTCCTTTACTGATGGAGACCATTACAAAGTGGCTCTGAGCTGGATTTAACATTAACCAATTGGCTTTCCATGTTTACTTTTGAGTTGTCTAAAGCTTACGCACCTTGGCAGGGTATGGGCAGTGGACTCACAGTAAGTAAACCTCTGTGGGTCACTGGTTACTGCTGAGGCCTGTAGTGGCCTGTGAAGCTGTGATGCCTCAAAGGACAAGATAAGGCCACAGCTGAGGACGTCTGGCTCCAACCCCAACTAACTACAAGGAGAGTGCAGCTGCAGGCTCCACACTCCTACAGTAAATACCAACCTAAAGGTAAGGTAGTTCTCCTGATGGACATAGTTTACTACTTGGGAAAATTCTCCCAAGGTCCTGCTAGATTTCCACATTTTCTTGAGTATCCTCCTCTTTTGTTTGAAAACCTAATAAATACGGACTGCCCAGAGAAGTATTTGCCTAAACCCACAGAATATCAAAGTTGTAAGAGAGTTAGACCCTCCCGGAGCCCTGAAACCATTTCAACTGTCTCATTTATTTAAGCCGTCACCATCTCCTTGCTTGGGAGATTGTATGCCTGATCAGCCCGCAATAACTAAGGGTTATTTAACCCGATACTTTACCATGGGAGAAATAAAGAAACAGAAAGAACATTCCTAGTCTTATTTTATGAGGCTAGGCCAGAGGTCAGCAAGGTTTTTTGTAAAAGGTCAAAGGTTAAATATCTCTTTTGCAATTTTTCAACTTTGCCATAGCTACGGAGAAGCAGTTGTAAATACTATAAAAAATAAGGTAGTATGATTATGTTCCCATTAAGCTTTTTTCATGGATACTAAAATTGAATTTTATATAATTTCCATATCTCATTTTCCTTCTATTAGGTACCATTTTTCATATTTTTAAATATAATTATATTTTTCCCCAGCCATTTAAAAATGTAGAAAATATTCTTGGCATGCAGGCAAGGGTTTGGCAACTTCTGGGATGCAGTAACTTTCACAAGACGTTTCAAGACCTGAAATAGTAGGTCAGTCTTCTATATACCAAAGATATAAAATTATAAATAAGTTAACAAACTGTAATATGTAAAAAAATCATACTACTGTATACCATAGCTGAGTTAGATTTTGTCCAATAAAGATATGTTGATATCAAAACTCAGTTAAAGTTATTAGGTACATTAATGAATAAGAGATATAGAAAAAGTATTCTTTATGATAAAAATTTAAAAGTACAGCTGAGCATGGTGGCATATGTCTGTAATTCCAGCATTGGGAGGGCAGGGGAGGAAGACCGCTGGGAGTTTCAGGCCAGCCTAGGCTACATAGTGAGTTCAAGGCCAGCCTGAACTACATAGTGAGATCCTGCTCAAAAAAACCAAAACCAAAACAAAAACCAAAACCAAAACCAAAGCCAAACAAAACCAAACAAAATCTTAAGAGTAATTTAGGCATAAAAAGAAATGACCTTAACTAATAAGAGACATATATTAAAAAACAAAACAAAACAAGAGCAAGTATCATTAGAAAAAATGAAAGGTCAAAAGTATCTTCTCTAAAACTGCTCATTCTTTGTACAGACTGAGTATCTCCTATCTGAAATGCTTGGGACCAAAAGTGTTTCAAATTTTGGGATATTTGCACAGATGTTGGCCAATATGCTCAAAAAGTTTTGGATTTCTGAGCAGTCTCAATTTTGGATAAAGAACACTCACTATGTACCCTACACATTTCCTACTATTCAATAATTAATAAAAGCAGTTTTAAAAAATATATAGTGTGATAGCGTGATAAGACCCTGGCTCTTCAGCTGGGTTCAGGAGACCCAGAAAAAGGGGTGAAGGGAATAAGCACCCCTCTTGTGTTTCCTGTGCAGTGGAGGAAAAGACAGTACTATGCATTCTGGGGATGGTTAACAGTTTAATATACTAGAGTAAGAGAGAAAGCAGAGAGAGATGAGACTGAAAAGAAGGATCCAATCAGGAAATGTTTAGACTTGTTCTCTAAGCTGGTAAGACTTCACTGAGGGGTTTCTCTCCTTCACTCCCTTCTGTGGTGGTAGGCATTAAATCCAGGGTCGCACACATGCTAGACGAGCGCTCTGCCACCGACCAACCACCTCAGCCAAACTGAGGGCTTTTAAGCAGAGTAAATTGATTCTAATTTACTACATGAAATGAGGAAAAGTAATGTAAATCAAAGGCTATGTGGAAAGTATCACATAACAAATAGAAAATAAACTAGGGCTCAGAAAAAGAACAGAATTTCAAAGAACAGAGGCAGACTGAACCGCATTCATACATTACTTTAATCATCCGGAAGAATACAGTTAGTTTATTTTTATCTTGGGAAAAAATATCTAGAGCTGAAAGGAGCAGACAAGCACTCCAGGCTTAGAAATTTGTGAGCAAAAAGGCTTCAGCAGCTGGGGGTGTTGGCAGCTACAGTAATCCCAGCACTCTGAGAGGCTAAAGTAGGAAGATCACAAGTTTGAGCCCAGTCTGGACAACATGGCAACTTAGCAAGACCCATCTCAATATAAAATTTTTAAAAAGGGAAGGGAGCTGGGGCTATCGCTCAATGTGAAGGCCCTGGGTTTAGTTCCTACTATCATCACCACCACCACCACCACACACACACACACACACACACACACACACACACACAGCTAGTAGAACGGCCCTGGGGAGGACAACAGAGAAATTAGTGAGACCTTAACTTCCCTGCCAAATCACTGAGGCAAATTCAGTCAAGACAGTTCTGATAAGCTGAGTATATGGTGCCTCACACCTGTAATCCCAGCACTTGAGAGGCTGAGGCAGGAGGATCACTGTGAATTTGATGTTAGCCTGGGCTACATAGTGAGTTCAAGGCCACCCTGAACTACACAGTGAGACCTTGTCACAAACAAACAAAAACCAAACAAACAAAAACCAAACAAACAAACCCACACCATTCTGAGAATGAACAAAATCCAGGGAAATGGGAATTCTAGATCACACAGTACAATTTGTACAAGCAGACAGCTCTGGGGCTGGTTTAGGAAAATTGCTCCATAAATGTAGTCTTCTCCTTTTTTCTGCTTTCTCTGCACCACTAGTTCAAATATTCTGGGTAAACTCCAGAAATAGGATAACATCTTGAAAACCAAGAAACTCTTTGTAAGAAGAAAGTGAGAAATGCAGCTTACCTTCACCATGACTCTTTATGTATACTTCTCTCTTCCTCTTCTGGATTCTTACAAGAAAGAAAAAAGGTGGAAAAGAAAATGGTTAAGAAAGCATGAGACAGTGGTTCCTCCCTGGAGCCCAGAGGAGGTCAAGTGAGAATGCTCCCCTGCCTCCCCCCACCCTTCAACAAAAACTGAGTGTGCCCAGAAAAGCCTGCCATGTCCCCCTCCTATCTTTACAAAGTAAAAAGGTCACCTGAGGGCCAAGGTAGGAGTCCCAGGAGAGATTCCCAGACTGTTGCCTTCTTCCTCCATAAGAGCCTGACTCCAAGTGCTTTTCAGTCCAGCATCTGTCATTGAGCCCACTGCTATAGCTTTGAGACACAGCTTAAGTGGGCCCATCACCCTCCTGCTCCCTTACATCAAAACAATTATAATTTCTACCTAGCAAGGTATGAAACTAAATGAGAAGATATACAATCTCAACAGTTGTCTATGTTAATTATTGATTGTTGGATATATTATTTCTCAAATTCAGTTACAATCCCACTGAATAACCATTTACATACAGTTAGCCTCCAAAAATTTGTGTATAAAAAGAAAAACATGGCTATATAAAAAATAAATACATACATGTAACAAGAGAATAATATGCAGGCCACTGCAGTCTTTATAACTGGATGTGAAGTTATAGTTGATATCTACGGCTCTGCTCTCTAAAACCCATTCTATATTTCCATTATTTTTACTAACACCTCAGATACTCTGGTTTAAACTAAATCTTCATTCCTTGATTTGGTTTTGTTTTGAAACAGGGTTTTGCTATGTAGTGTAGGCTGTCCTTGAATTCACTGTACAGCACGGGCTGGCCTTCAACTCATGGCGATCCTCCTGCCTTAACCTCCCAAGTGCTAGGATTACAGGTGTGGGCTAAACATTCATTCCTGAATAGTGAGATTCCTTAATCATCCTGCTTTAAAAAACAAAAAAAACAAAAAACAACAACTTCTGTCATTTTCCATCAAACTTTACTAGTAGGAATGGAACATTTGCCAAATTTCACTTGTGTTTCAGATACAGCCCTCCTTACTTTCACTGTAATCAGTAACTCCATTACTTATTGGGAATTAGGATCAAGTATGCCTGTCAGTAAGTTAACCTCTTTTTCTTTCCCTTGAATCTTCCCATCCTTTCCCTGAGTCCTGAGCCACTCAAACAAATTAACTGAATCCAAGGAATGGGTATGTGAACCTTAGTTTATACCTACTTGGTTAGAATTACAAGTAAAACCACCTGGGGCTTGAACTGGCAAGTTGGAAGTGGGAAGGTGTCAGAACTGAATTTTATTAGAGGACACCCACCTGATAATCTACTGCTGCAGAAGTGCTTACTGAAAACTAATCTCAAAAAAAACCCCTCAAACAAAAAACCCCAAATCTCTTCCGCATCTACTATTAGAGACATTAGTCACCCATGGGGCATGTCTTACTTTCTACTGCAAGTGTTTACCTTCATGTCATCATTTTGGTTTAAACATCAGACAGATTCAAATGCTTTATATTTCAGGTAACACTTATGGCTTATTCTCTGCTCTCAGGAGTTTTTCTTTCTTTTCTCGGCAGTTCTGGTGCTTGAACTTGCATACCTTACCTCTGAGGTACAACCCCAAACCCCCCTTTCTCTGCACAAGGTCTTGATAAGTTGCTCAGGCTGGGCTTAAAAGTATGATTCCCAGAGCAGTGGGAATTACACTCATGCACCACTGTGTTAGTATTTGTTTCTTTAAAGAACTCCCAGATACTGCAGAAATCAAGCTTACACTGGACACCAGGAGATCTTATAGAGTCCAGCATGCAATAAGAGGTAACATTTCACAAAAGTCCAGAGGCTAATATAACAAATTTGCATGTGATTCGGGCCTCTCACTGCATGAAAGGGTATCATCAATGGTAAGTAACAATTTTTAATTAGGACAGCTGTCACAGTACAGCTCTCTGCCAAGGTCATTTAACAGACTGTATTGGGAGTATTTTGTAAAATGCCTTTTCATGTTGCTCTCATGTGTTATATTTAGAGATGAAGCAGCAGCTGATTACATGGGAATACTACAATATCTATAGGATGTAGTCTTTATCGCTGCCACAGAAGCAGCTGCTGCTGCTCTGCCTTGGCTTCTGTGCTGGCACTCGGCACAAAGCCCTTTGCAGCTAATATCCACCTGTATTTGCCGGTTCAGAAAGTTTTCAGCTGAAACCGCCACAGAAGTTGATATTTTCACAGCTTGGCAAGCTAATTAAATGAAACAAAGGTGGAATTAACAGCACTAAAATTTAAGAGCTTTCATAAAACACACATACTAACCAGACAATTGTGTCTTAGGTATCTATCCATGACAAACATGTTTTCATACACATCTATATAAAGACTTTTATGCAAATGTTCACAGTAGCTTCATTTCTAATGATCCCAAACTGGAAAGTACTTATTATCAATAGGTAATTGTAGAAACATATTGTGGCACTATTACTAATGAAAAGAAACAAGTCGGCTGGGGTGGCACAAGCCTATAACCCTGGCACTCTGGGAGGCTGAAGAAGGATTGCATGTTCCAGTTGAGCCTCAGCAACTTATTGAGACCCTGTCTCAAAATAAAAAGAATCAAAAGGGCTGGGGATGTAGCTCAGTTGGAAGGCCCCAGGTTCAGCTGCCTGTACTACAACAAAGAAGCAACTGCTGAGACAAAGATGATAAAAACTCATACTCTGAGCAAATATGGCCAGAAATTAAAGACATATGATTCCATTTATATGAATTTCTAGAGCAAGCAAAAACGATCTATGAAGATGGAAATCAGAGTGCTGACTTCAGAATGGGGAATAATCATAATGAGGGAAGGAGCCAAGGGAACTTCCTGGAGGAATGGATATAATCTATTTTTTGACCTGGGAAGTAGAAATATAATTGTATACATATGTAAAAATTTATGACTATATCCACTTACAATTTTTATATTTTATGTATATATTCAATTTTTTAAAAGGAAAATGGAAAAAATGGGTCATAAAAGAAGTGAGTGGGAACATTTTAGAGACATGAGTCAACAGAGAAAAGGCAAGAAGTAATGCTGGGCTAACAGCTTGACACATGTGGGCTAATCAAGGGCTTACGTATTTTAGACCAAAAATACAGACTATTTAATAGTTCTGGTTTCCAGTTTTGTAAAGTGCTTAAAAGTTGTCTGTCCTCACAAGTAAAAGCTGGAAAAAATCAACTTAAGTCAATTTTTATCATTTCTTTTCATTTTATTTGAATTAGTGCATGTTTATAATACAGAACAGTGATATTTGGTTTGGGAAATTTATATAATGTCTTGGTTATTTTTTATCCCTTTATACCCCTTTATCTTTCTTCCCACCTCCCCTGATCTACTTTCCCATCCCTAGATTCCTATCATCTTTATTTTCTTCATTTATTTATATATACTTTAGGTTTCTCATATAAAAGAATACATGTGATATTTAACTTTCTGAGCCTGGCTTACTTCACTTAGTATGTTGGTCTCAAGTTCCATCCATTTTTCTGCAAATAACATTATTTTCTTCTTCTTTATGGCTGAAAAATATTCCAGCAAGTCTTAAATCCAGCAGAATAGGGAGATCACAGGGTAAAATGGCTTCCACAAAATCCAAAAGAGAGATAGGCAGATATAATCAGAGCAGCAACCTCCACATAAACAGGTAGTAGGGCAAAAAAATCTAAAGTATAATTGATAAATTACTACATTGTAGACATCTCAGAATTACAAACTCAGATGGGGTCCTAGTCTCAAGGGACCTTTACACTTTTATGAGTTTTATCTACAGGAGCTAACGAGGTTCTCACAGAAAAGACCAGAGAAAAATCCCATTATGCATCTGGCATGGGAAGGGGGAAAATATTATGGAATATAAAAAAGCATTCTGCTCCTCTTAACAAGGTCCCTAAAAGAACTAATATACCTCAGCCTAACTTGCTGAAGTTTTATTAGAGCCTAACCAATTGGGAAAAGAGAAATACCTAAATCTGGTTCTGTAGTGGTTGACTGATTATGTCAACTTGAGAAGTTTAGAAGCATAACTAAACTTGGCTCAGAAATTGGCTCAGCAATTCTACACTCTAGGGTGTAGAGGAGCCACCCTAGGGTGGATCATCACCTAGATAATATAAAAGAGAAATGAAGAAGGACAGGGGAACTTCCATTCCTTTTGGAGGAGCTCCAGTCTTCACCGTCAGCTTGGACTCAGTCTCCTGGCTTCTAGTGCAGACTCTTCGGCTTCCACCTTGGATCTTTCAGCCTTCCGTCGCAGACTCATTGGCCTTCTGGTATGGACTTGCACGGAACTCTGCAGTGAACTCCAGACACTGGACTGATTCCTTCCATCTTCAGTGTGCAGACACCCTCTGCACATTTCCCCATACAACTCTCTGGCTGACCGTCGTAAGCCAATCTTGTAATTTCTTATAATTTGTACAGCCTGTGTTATATCTGTTTCTCCAGTAAAACCCTGACTGATACAGGTTCACTGCAGTAATCTTGTGTCATCTAAGAGGGTAGGGTGGGAGGAGTAAAAAACTAAGAAACACTGGCGAAATTCACAATCCAGGGGCATCGGTTCACTAAAAGACTGAGACCAAATCATAGGACTAAAGATTGCTTTCCCTCACCCCATATCTAATTGCTACATCACAAAAACCCTGTTTACTAGAGTTCTTTTACCAAGTATAGCACATCCAACTTTCCTTTTTTTTTTTAGTACCAGAAAATGAACTCAGGATCTTGTGTTTGCCAGGCAGGTCCTCCAATTTTCAATGATAACAATGGAGGAGCACCAAGATGGCAGAGTGATAAGCAGCAGACAAAGAGCCTCTTTGAGAGTCCCTGTCCAGATGCTGGAATATAGCAATGTGAGAAAGACAGGAAGGAGGGAAGTGGGTCCCCTTGATCTAAGAAGGATCTGAAGTGTGAATTGAAGCCCAGAGAGAGAGTGAAGAGAGGAACTTCAACAAAGAAGGAGGTAGACAGCGGTGTCTTCTCCCTGAGACAGGATTCACTGCGCAAGAGGAACAATTCAAACCTGTGGACACATGGTGACTGCTGGCATCTCCAGAGGCCTTCACAGAGAGACATAGCACTGGAGGGCAGCAGCAGACATGAAGGACTGCACTAGCCGGCCATAAGTGCTGAGGGCACAGTCATCCAGCACAAGACAGCGATTGGCCAGGGAGCCATCTTGGAGAGGGGCTGACTGAGCTCAAACTCAGAGCAGCTACTGGCTCCATCTAGCAGCTCCCAGCTGGGTTCAGGCCCATGGAAGGTGCACACACAGATGCAGGCTTGCTGAGATTATCCGTTACCCCACCGAAAAGCCACTGCTGGCTTGCGGGGCTAAATCAACACAGATTTGGACTCTGTCTCCACACATTGTCTACCAGTGACAGCAGAGACAAACCTGGAAGTAGATTTTCTTTTCTCTTTTCCTTTTTTCTTCCTTTCTCTCACTCTCTAGATTGTTTTGTTGTTGTTGTTGTGTTATTTCTGTTTCTTGTTTTCGGTTTTTTCCCTCTTTCATTGTTTGATCTTGTTTTTATGAGTGTGAACATGGTTTCTAGCTTCTTTGTGGTTGTCGTTCTGCTCTGTTCTTTTTGTCTCTTCCTTCTCTCTTTCCCTCCAGTCTTCTGCACCAGTTTCCCAAAGTAAGTGTGACCCACCTCTGTGCACCCTTACTTCTAATTGCTTCCTCTTCTTTCACTACTCTAATTTTCTCCCTAACCAATTTTAAATTTTAACCAGAGGGAAAATTTGACATATTAAAGACTTGTATACTGCATATAATTTTCTGGTTTCTTTTAGATTTTGTTCTATAACCACAAATCTAGTTCATATGGTGAAAGGTGGGAAATTAACAGTTACCTCATTTGTCATAGTTTGTCATTTTCTAGGCTGTGTATAATACTGTTGTCATTGGTGTGCTCACCTTATTTGTCATAGTTTGTCCTTTTCTAGGCTGAGTTTAATGCTATTGTCATTGGTGATGGTACCACTATAGCCAAAAGTGACATAATCGTTCTGAACAGCTGTTGTTCTTGGTAGTCCAAGACTGAGATTGACTAAGGGTCACTGAAAATACTGCGGCACAGTGCAAAAAGACCCGGCACCTGGGCCAAACAGGCAGCAACTTCTTATCCTCAACAAATTGAAGAGGCAGGATCTTGCAACACACTCAAAACTCAAAAGCCGGCTACACCTAGAAGATATCTTGGAGAAGTAGTCATTTCCTAATGGTTCTAAATGCTAGCAATAAAGCAACCCACCACAGGCAATTTACAAGCATCACCCCAAGAATTAAACTAAAAGAAGAAAAGAAAATGAGAAGACACTTAAACAAGATGCAACCCCAGACATCCAGTTCACCAAAGGCAAACCCAGGGGGCAATGAGGTGGGGCAATCCAAAAGCCCCCCACCTGGCCTCTCGGAGTGATAACAACAAAGCAATTGAATAAGACTCTAGAAAAAATAAAACCAGAAATAATTTCTTAGATAACTGCAGAGACGGTGTCCACAATGAAAACCATGCTTAGCGTCTCTAGAGCAGATACAGACCCAAAAATAGAAGAGCTTAAGAAAATGACGGAAGCCATAAATTCTCAGCATAGGAAAGAAATGGAATCTATAAGGCAGATTCAAGCAGATGTCCAGGAGAATAAAAATGCAAACTAAAGTATCGTAGCAGATTAAGTCAATGTGAGGACAGGATCTCAGATATAGAAGACAGTCTTGTGGTTAGCGATCATGAAAAGAAACATTTCTCAGGGATGAAGACAATAACAACAACAACAAAAATACAAGGCATTATAAACAAAAACAGTTTAAAGAAAGAGTAAGGCTAAGAACTAGACAGATTCACATGGCAAGAATGTTATTATCAGACTGGAAATTTGAAACAACTATTAAAATATGCTAAAGACTCTAGTGGAAAAGTGTAAACATGCAAGGTGGGCAATATAAGCAGAAAGATGGAAATTCTGAAAAAGAAAAAAAGTTAAAGATCAAAAATACTGTAACACAAATAAAGAATGCCTTTGTTGAACACATAAGTGAACATGGCTTGGATGAAGAAAGAATCTAAGTTTGAGGGTATTTCAGTGGAAATGTGGAAACTTTGAAATGGAAACATCTAAAACTAAAAAAGAGAGAAAAGACTGAAAAATGAGAAACTGAGTATCTGAGACTGCAGGACATTACAAAAGATTTAAAACAGAAGAAACTGAATTAATAATAAATACAAAATGGAAAGCCTGAGGCCCAGATGGGTTCAATGGAAGAAATCACACCAGTTCTCTACAGTGTCTTTTAGAAGAATGGAATACTTCACTCGTTCTCTGAGAACAGTAATAGCCTAATACCAATTACCAAAACAAGGGCAACCACATTAGAAAAAATGACAACAAAAAAACTTCAGACCAGTAGCTCTCATGAACATGGACACAAAAATCCTCAACAAATTATCAAATCCAAAAAATATATAAAAAGAGTTATCCACCATAACAAACAGGAGTTACCTCAGATATGCAAAGCTGGTTCAAAATTTGAAAACTCCATGACTAGAATCCATCACATCAGCAGGTTAAAGAAGAATCACAAGGTCAAATCAATAAATCCTCCCAAAATCATTTGACAAAATCTAACTCAGAAACATGGTCAAGAAAAAACTCTCAAACTAGGAAGTCAAAGGGAATTTGCTCAACTTGATAAAGAACATATACAAAAAAAAAATCAGTCAGGTGTGGGAGTACACACCTCTCATTCCTGTTACTGTACTTGAGAGACTGGGGCAAGAGGATCACAAGTACAAGGGCAGCCTAGTAAGATTTTGTTTCAAAATTAAAAAACAAAACAGGGGCTGGGGATGTGGCTCAGTGGTAGACTTCTTGCCTTGCATGCACAAGGCCCTGGGTTTGATCCCCAGCACCACAAATAGAAAGAAAAAACAAAACCACAGAAAACCCAAGCCTATACAACACACTAACAAAACCATAAACAAAACATTACAGCTAAAAATCTAACTTAATGGTTGAAACTAAAAGCTTCCTACTAAGATGATGAACACAGCGAGGATGTCTTCTCTCAATTCTTGTTTTGAATATCATAGAAGTCCTTACTTAACGTAATAAGAAAAGTTAATTAAAAAATACAGATTGGGAAGGAAGAAAACTGCAGATGACATGGCTGTCTACGTAGAAAATATGCAAGACTCAACAAATGCTGCTGGAATAAGCAATTATAGCAGGGCTTCAAGAGATTATGTACAATTAATATATAAAATCTAATTACCTTACAGCAATGAGCAAGTAGAATGTGAAACTTAAAACAGTATCATTTATATTAGCACCTTTCAAAATGAAATACTTAAGTATATATCTAACAAAATATGCAGAAGACCTGTATGAGAAAAATTATAAAACTGAAGGTACCAAAGAAGAGCTAAACAGATGAAGAATTGCTCCACATTGAAGAAATCAGTTCTTTGATTTGTGGCCTTCATTCTTACATTTCTGGGTGGGTAATAATCTTTAACTCCAGGATTTTGCCTCTGAATTCACATTTCACCTGATCCAGTATATCCACTCAACTCCTGTTAAAGGGCTTTTCAACAGGCCTATAGGGGCCAATTCACTCTTACTCAAGACTGGACCCACGTTCTCTAATTCTTTGGCCTATAGATATAAGAACTATCAAATTTCCCCACTAAAAACTTAACTAAAATCTAGACTGCCTCTGCCAAAAGCTTTAAGGGCCATTATCCTAAATCCGAAGAGAAAGGGCAATGCAGTGTAATATGATTTTATTTTATTTTATTTTTATTTATTTATTTAATTTTTTGGTACCAGGAATCGAACTCAGGACCTTGTGCTGACCAGGCAGGCGCTTGTGCTGCTGTACTATATCCCTGGCCTGTAACATGATTTTAAATAGCTTGATCCATCATACTTACTTTTTAGCAAAACCTTACTAATCTTTGGGATGGAGTCCATATAAAAATAGAGATTTTTGCTAAGGCTTTGAGAATAAATGCATACTTCATTAAAAAATTCACATTCACTTTACAGATTATTATTATTTTTTTTTGGTGGTGGTGCTACAGTTTGAATCCAGATGCATTCTACCAGTGAGCTAAATTTCCAGTCCCCTCCCCTTTTTGAGACAAGGCCTCCCTATGTATTCCAGGCTGGCCTTGAACTGGCAGTGATCCTCCTGCCTCAGCCTCCCAAGTGCTAGGGTTACAGGTGTACAACACCATGACCAACCCAGATCCCCTTGTTTTGAATCAGAGTCTTGCTAAATTTCCTCAGCAGGACTCAAGTTTGTGACGATTCTGCTTCAGCATCCCCTGAATGTTCGGATCACAGGGATGTGCCAGTGTACCCAGCTACAGACATTATATCCTAAATGTGAGCTTTATGAATGGTTTTTTCATTTTCAGTTTTCAGTGCTGATTTTTGAAGCCACATAATCAAGTTTTAGGGCATTATTTGGACTTGAAAATATAGAGTAAGATTCCACTAAGAAGAGATATAGATACAAAATCCACATCTCCCATATTCATCTTTGGTTTTGTGGGGGATTTTTTTGGGGGACATTGTACCTCGGATACATATAGTTATACTAATAACAAACGTTGGGTTATACACATGCTCAGTACTATTCCAACAGAGCCCACACTTAGTTATTTCATTGGCTGGTGTGTTGAAATGTGATACTGTAACATTTTTAACCACACTCTTCTGTCCCTACTGAGTGCCTATTGACATCAGGTATGGCAATGCAAACTGCTCTAGCCAATGCAATGTAAAAGTGATGTGTACCAGTTCAGAGTAGAATCTTTAAAGGCTTCAAGATCTGTGGCATGATTTTGCCCTCTCCCTTTTCCCTATGTGACTTCCATACTCTATGTAAATGTGCCACCATATGCAGCTCAGAATGGCCACTTTATTTATTTTTTCATACCAGGAATCAAATTCAGGACCTCATGCTTACCAGGAAGGCACTGCACTGCGGAGCTATATCCTTGGCCCTCTTTATTTATTTATTGAGACAGGGTCTCACAATGCAGTTCAGGCTGGCCTTGAACTCACTTATATAGCATAGGTTGGCCTTGAACTCACAGTAATCCTCCTGCCTCAGCCTTTCAATTACTCAGGTTACAGGCTGAATGGGCACTTTAAATGGCCAAAATATTATTTCTTTCTTTTAAAATAAACTTGGTGTGTTTTGTTTAAAAAATACTTCCATACCTCAATGTTAACTAATACCCTATTTTTTCCCCAGGAAATAGGAATTGAATTTCATCTTTTTGCAAAATAAACATCATTTTTCGTACCAGTCTGATGTCATCTCCATCTACGGTGGCTGGTAGTCTCCCAAATGATTTGTCCATATCCTAGCATCAGGAACCTACAAATGTGATCTTACTTGGAAAAGGGAACTTTGCTGTTGAAATTAAGGGTCTCAAGAAGAGATGGTTCTGGATTATTTAGGTGGTCCCTAAATTGAGTGACAAGAATTGAATTGACTTGAACTTATGAGATAGAGGGAGGACATACAAAGAAAAGGAGGAGGTAGTGTAACTGTGGAGGCAGATTAGAACAATGTGGCTGGATGCCAAGCAACATACGGGACCAAAAGAAGCTGGAGAAAACAAAGAATCTCCCCCATAGCCTTTGGTGAGAGCATGACCATGCGGCTAACCTCTTGATTTCAGACTTCTGGCCTCTACAGTTCTCTGATGGGTCTAAGAAAAGGCTACTTTTCCTTTTGTGTAACAAAGAATGATGCTTTCTAAGGCCTTTAAAGGCAAGAGCTGAAACCAGAAAGTTTGGATTTTTAAAAAGTTATTCAATGTTTAATTTACAAAAAAAGTGTTATAAAAGTCCTATTTCACATCTTCCACTAGTAATGAATATAGACTCATTTACTTGCACCATCAGTTCTGGATATCGTAAATCTTTTAAATTTCCCAGCTAGGTCTGCACTTAGCTACACTATTGAATTCTAGCTAATAGGGTATGAAGGAATGCAATATGTATAACATTAGATACTTGTCCTTAAAGTAAATCACGTGCCTTTCTGTTCCATCCTCTACTCGGTGCATTGTGACATAAATGTGATGGAATGCCACCTATGGTCATCTTATTTTTTTTTTTTTTCTTTTGTGGTACTGGGAATCAAACTCAGGACCTTGTGCTTGCCAGGCAGGCACTTATGCCACTGAGCCATGTTCCCAGCCCACACCTATGGTCATCTTGAATAAGGCTACCACACTAGATAGAGGTGATGGAAAATAAAGAAGGTTTATATCAGTCCTGGACTGTCTAACTTGTATGCCAATAATTGACAGGACAGTAAAATCAGTTATTTTAAGATACTTATTTTTCATCTCACTCCAGAAAGAAGGGCTATCATCAAGAAATTAATCAACAACAAGTGCTGGTGGGGCTATGGGGAAAAAGAAACCCTTCTCCATTGTTGGTAGAGTGTAGACTGGTACAACCACTGTGGAAATCAGTGTGGAGATTCCTCAAAAAACTAGGATTAAAGGTCCCATTTGACCCAGCTATTCCCCTTCCGGGTATTTTCCCAGAAGAAATGAAAACATCATACTGCAGCAATATATGTGCACCCATGTTTATGCAAAGCAATTTGTAATACCCAGATCTTGGAAACAACCTAAATGTCCACAACCGAGGAATGGATAAAAAATGATGTGGTATTTTTATACAATGGAGCACTACTCAGTGATAAAGAAAGATAAACTCAAGGCTTTTATAGGTAAATGGATGCAACTAGAGAACATACTCATAAGTGAAATAAGCCAGACTCACATGTGTAAATATTGTACTGTCTCCCTAGTGTAAGAAACTGAAAGAGTACATAAGATCCAAAAGGTACAATAGATATAGTGAATGGAAAAGAAACTGCTCAAAAGGAAAGAACAACTGGAATGGGGGAAAAGAGAAAAGAAGGGAAAAAAAGGAAAGATATGTATATATACACAAAATAGCTAAGATAACTGTACTACTAATTTCTGTTAGTTTACTGAAAGTTAGTGCTTATATTGTTTGATCAATTTTGTAAGCCTGTATCTTGTTATCTGAGCAACTACTCTGAAGATAACAATACGCAATATAACAGCTACTATTAATGCCTATCATCTTGTTTTGAAATTTTGTATCATTTTTTTTCCTCTCTTTACAATAAAAAATACTTATTTTTGGTCTTTCACATCCTATAAAATCTTTATCTCCAAACATTAGCCCTATCTTTAACAATGAAGAGATACAAAATACTTTTAAGTCAAATCTATTTCAACCTCTGAATTATATTAATCTTCCAGTACTTCAATTTTTTTTTAAGTCTATAAGCCCATTTTGCTCTTTTTTATTGTCAATGTTTGTTTCTGTTTACTTACTTATTCTAACATTTTCTTTACCCACCATTCCTTTTTGGTTCTCAAGTTCTCCATCTTAGGCCACATTTATTAGCTGCATGCCAGTACCTCCCCTCAGTACCTCTCCCTACATACCTCTTTAGTCCATGACATTGAGTTTTTGAGAGTAAGTGAGGTGTCAAAATAGGATTTTTAAAGAGTAGTCAGGGAATATCTATAGGTCCCCGAGGTCCGAACTATCTTCAAAACAATGTCAAGATTTTCTTTTTCTTTTTAATTCTGATTCTTTCATGAGTATACAGAGTTGTCCCAATCTATGTGAAAGTTACATTGCTACAGACTGCATATAGGAGATATGGGAACCCAGCTATCTTCCATGCACGTCTCTATTTGTTTTCATGAGAAATGACTTTGAAGATACCAATATGTAATACAACAAGCATTGTTAATTTCCTACCGCTTTGTTGGTAACTCCGTGTTGTCTGTACTGTTCTTTTGCTATTTTGTAAAAGGTTGTCTGTCTGTTAATGTTTTCATTTTTAAAATAAAAAAAATTTGTAAAATGGCACAATACCTTTCTTACATGTTTTTAGAAGTTATTTTTCACAAAATATTATTTATATTAACATGTAAAGAAAACTGTCATTAGTTTTCAAATACATTTTTAAAAAATTCTAATTTGAGAATAGTGCCTGTTGCAAAATGTTCCACGGCCTTAGATTAGGTTTTGTGGCAGACAAAATCTAAGATGAAAATTTAATGCTGAGGTTTACTGAGGAAAGCTCTTGGGAATATCACCAGTTTTAAGATACAAGGGAAGTAGAATTGATGAAGGAGAAACTGAATTGCCAAAAGTTGTAATTCCTCAGAGAGCTCTAAACCTGGGATTCCTCTTCAGAGTCATTATAAATTGAGGCAAAGGGGTCTAGGCTGTCCTCAAGGAACAGGGTAAACTTGCATAAGGCAACTCTTCATTCAAGAATGATTCTGGTAGATGAACTTAATTGTGAGTTGTCAGCAGTCAAGATTCTTAGCAACTGGAAGCACAAGTGCTTTGGTACCAAAGGTAGAATTTTATCAACTCTGAAATATAGCTCACATTTCAAAGCTTCCCTAAGATCAATCTGAAATGACTCATGGCAGGATGCTGCCTAACCGAATACCCTTGACTCATTCCCCTTTTCTGTCCAGCTTCCTCCATGTTCTCAACCTTCATACCGAAAGCATTTCCTCATTAAATTATTTGTATAGGAATTTTTATCCCAAGGTATGCTTTTGGGATATACAACTGAAAAGTCTGTAACAGATTTTGATTCCATCTGTCAACCTTTACCCTAAAATGTTTCTCCCTAGTCTGCCACATGTTAAGCAAATATTCCACCGTCCAGCCATTTACTTGCTATAACAAGGAGTTATTCTTTACCTTTTTCTTCTTCTTATTTGAGAAAATTCTATTGAATTACCTCCAAAATACATCTCAAATCTATTAATTTCTATTGCTGCTAATTCAAGCAACTGCTAATATATTTTATTCTGGGTGTCCCAAGGTCACTCACAGGAATTGTACCTTATGAAGTTTGAAATCTAGAATAGAAATGTTCCAATAGCAGTTCATGTGTGTTCAGATAAAGAGGGATTTGCCATGATTTGATTAATGTTCTTTTAAACTTTACCACAGACAATTATATCTGTATTGTTATTTCTATCCTTTAAGACAGGGGGAATATAAATTTATAGAGACCAGGTCACTTGCTTGCTGACATGAAATTAGTAAAACACCTTTCTTAAGACTTTAGATGCAGTTTCTCCACAAGCATTTTCTCTCACATGATAAACTCATCTAGTCTTACGGAATGAGGGAGAGGCCAAAAGAAGAGCCTAAAGAGGTTGTTAGGCTTTGAGCCTTAATTGAAATTTTAAATTTCTCTAATGACACCAAAGTCATGTAAAGAAAGAGACAGAAGATTTAAGGCACAAGAAGTATAGAGAGAAAAAATAAGGAGAAAATCATCGAGGAAAAACAACAGTTTAGACAAAAATTAGTGTCTCTCAACTATGAAAATATTTACATAGAAATTCTTGTGCAGATAATGCATGAAATTAAAAAACTAAAAACAGTTTGCAGATATCATATGCAGACAATATTAGGTTTATATGAAATGACAAAATTCATTTGATATATTAAGCTGTTAATGTTTTCATTAAAATTAATTCCTTGCTATATATATCATCATGGTTCATCTCCAAAAATATCTAATAATCACCAACATTCACATAATCATGGTTGTACTTCACAATTTTTATTTGCAGATTTATTTTTATAAAATAAACTTCAAACAAATGCAACCGATACTTGTAAATAAAAGTTAAAAGTTTTACTTAATCTACCATCCTCAATCTTTGTATCTTAGGGTAGGCTTAAATATGTTATAGAGAATAAGATCCTTTTGGAGGAATGTTATTAATTATTGTTCAGAATCTGAGATCATTGCTTCCAACCAAACTACAGACAATATATAAGTCAAGAATTGTGGGAGTGGCAATATGGTTCTATATGTTATGAATAAGCAATTTTACAAAATTACTTATGACTGCTTCAAGGAAATAATTAACTGTGTCATTATTGTTTATGCTCTTGTATGGAAACTTATAGGCTAAGAACACTAACACTGCAAAGTCCACCTCTCAGGAAAGTCTTATTCATTTCACAATAACTCTAAACACATGACTAAGTAGTTAGCTATTAACCTAACAAGTCTGTTGTTAAGTAATAGACACACTAAAAGGGCAGGGACCATGAACAGATCATTAGGCCCTACAATAATAAATGCAAACACACTTCATTTGTTATACTGATGTCTGATTTTCAAAATTTAATAATTAAATGTAAAAATGTAAACAATTCATGGAATTAATAAAACATGCTAACTTCATATATCATGAGCAATATTCAAACTATGAATCTTCTGGAAATAATTTTAATAAAATAGTTCAGCATCCGATAGAACATAAGAATCCATTATAACATTTCTTTCTATGAATATGGGCTTCCCTTGACCTGTTAATTCTGAGAAGTTACTACAAAAACACTATTAAGACAACCCAATCATATTACCACTGTGTTATCAGTAACTTTTAGGAATTATTTTATATGCTGCCAGTCTTTTACAGGTGTAAAAAATACATGTAAAGCTAAAGGTCACCCTTAATTAACATCCCCAACTCCCTTCCTTCCAGAGACAACTCAATTAATAATGAGGCATGTATCTTTCTAACTCATTTTAGTCTTGCATACACAGATATTTCAATAATAAAAACTTTTGTTTTTTGTAAATGATTTCATTCCAACTTACATGAATATTATATGTTTCATCTGTATCTATTTTTTCACTCAACACTTTTAGATAACTATCTTCAGTATACAACTTGGATCTAGTTGTTTTTAACTGAGGTTCACAATTCCATCATTTGAATATATCACACATTACTCATCCATTAAACCACTGATGAATGTCTAGTATGTATATATGTATGTATGTATGCATGCACCTATCTATCTTAAACATTATTTGTGAATTTCTATAGAGAATAACCTGTGACTTTCCCCAGTGGTTTCGGGCATTGACTTGTCATATTTCAGTGTTAAAATTCTTTGGAGTATCATTTCTTTATAATTGTAGGATCATACATACTTTTATTTCCCTGGATATAGTAAAATATTCTACAAATTGTTATTTATTAGGCCATCACTTCCTACTAACTTAAAATGGCACATTTAACATATAACAAATTCACATATACTCACGGGTCTGTTATTTAAAACTTTATCCTTTAAAAATGTTAACCCTATATAATGCACTAATACTATACACTTTTTAATGACTGTAACTATATGGATAGTATACACTAAAGGTGACCCCTTTGTTGTTTTTCAAAATTCTCAGCAATCCATAGACTTGTTTCACATGAATTTTAGAATACTTTGGAAAGACCCTAGAAAATTGAGGCTGATCACGTGGAAATGCATTCAACCTATAGTTTTTTTGAGAATGGACAATTTTATGATATTGGGTTTACCATTAATATATATAGTTTATTTACTCAAGTCTTACATACACATGCCCAACAAAGTTTTACTGGTTTTCCAAAACAATCTTATTCAATGTTTTTTTGAGCTTACATCACGATGTTTTCAGTAAATCATAGGTTGAATATACAACAGAAGGCCTGCCTTCATTTAGTACACATGGTGTTTCTCACCTGTATGACTCCTCTTATGTATAGAAAGGGATGCTCTTTGAGAAAATGCTTTTCCACACTCATTACATTCAAAAGGTTTCTCACCAGTATGGCTTCTCATATGTATAATAAGTAATGAGCATTGAGAGAAGGCTTTTCCACACTTATTACATTCGTAGGGTTTCTCCCCTGTGTGACTTCTTACATGCAGAGTAAGGGATGAGATTCGAGAGAAAGCTTTACTACATTCATTACATTTAAATGGTTTTTCGCCAGTATGGATTTTTTCATGTTCAAGAAGATTCTGTCTCTGACTGAAGGCTTTTCCACACTGATTACAATGATACGGTTTTTCTCCAGTATGAATTTTCTCATGTTCAGTAAGATTTGATTTCTGGCTAAAGGCTTTTCCACATACCGTACAGGTATAGGGTTTTTCACCAGTATGAATCCGCTGGTGTCTGATGAGGTTTGACATCTGAATAAAAGCTTTCCCACAGTCATGGCATTCATAAGGTTTTTCTCCTGTATGAATTTTCTGATGTGTAATAAGATTTTCCTTCCGGCTGAAAGCTTTTCCACATTCATTACATTCATAGGGTTTCTCAGCTGTATGATTTCTCATATGTACAGTAAGAGATGAACTTTGAGAGAAGGCTTTCCCACATTCACTACATACATAAGGTTTCTCACCTGTATGACTTCTCATATGTATAATAAATACTGAGCATTGGGAGAAAGCTTTTCCACATTTATTACATTTATAGGGCTTCTCCCCTGTGTGACTTCTCATATGTAGAGTAACAGATGACATTCGAGAAAAAGCTCTACCACACTCATTACATGCATAAGGTTTCTCCCCAGTATGAATTTTCTCATGCTCAATAAGATTCTGCTTCTGGCTGAAGGACTTACCACATTCCTTACATTCATAGGGTTTTTCTCCAGTATGAATCCTCTCATGTTCAATGAGATTTGATTTCTGACTGAAAGCTTTCCAACAATCCTTGCACGCATAAGGTTTCTCCCCAGTATGAATTCTTTGGTGTCTAATGAGATTTGACATTTGAATGAAAGCTTTTCCACATTCATTACACTTGTAAGGTTTTTCCCCAGTATGAATTTTCTGATGTGTAATAAGATTTTCTTTTCTGCTGAAGGTTTTTCCACATTCTTTACAGTCATAAGGTTTTTCTCCAGCATGAATTTTCTCATGCCTAATGAGGTCAAATTTATGAGTGAAGTCTTGTCCACACCGATTACACTTTAAGGAAGTTATGACATAAGAGGAATAATGGTAAAATGGTTTCCCAAACTCATTATATTCAAAATTTTTCTTTCTTACACAACCTTTCTCATAACCAAATAAGTCTAAATTTTGTTCCAAATCCTTATCAAGTGAGTCACATTCATAGAAGCTTTGTCTTGGATTAATAATGTCTGAGTTCAGAGGAAATAGTTTTCCAACTTTTTTACATTCAATGACTTTTTCCTTAATCAGAGTTTTCTTGGAGATGGATGTGCCTTTCCTCACAAGTGTTTTCTGTTGCTTCTTGATCTGTTCATCAACTTCCCAAACTTCTAAAATGGAGGATCAAAAATTATTACTTGTGAATTTATCTACCACTGTACTATTAGTAACATACCAAAATTTGCTAATGTAGGGTGTAATCTTTGTTGTTGGCCTGAGTCAACCAATATGAAAGAAATCTGAAGTAAAATACTAGTTCCTAAGGTTTGAACAGTTAACTACTACAGACATTATGAAGAGAAAACTGGTATGTACACAGCCAAATAGCATTGACTGATTTTAAGCATGTCCTATATAGTACGAGAAAAATCACAAAATAAATATAATTAAAACAAAAGGGTAAATACATAAATGATTGTACAGGGAGTCCAACAACAACAGAATTAAACTAATACTTGTAGTTAAACAGTGGATTCAATATATATTTTTATTTTTCATCATTTCTAAAATTCTTCTGAAAACAAATAAAATGTCAGTCTTTAAGACAAAAGAGATAGAAGTGTAGATACAGGTAGAGACTTTTCAACAAAACAGGGTAAGATGAAAGGCACATAGGAAACTGTTTACTAGAAAGTACTAAGAAGCTAAAGCAAAAGTCTCATGAAGATGAAAATACCAAGATGGATAAAGTGGTTTCACCATAAACCCTGGGGAAAAACTCAAGATTTAAGAGGATTCAGTACCCAAAAGGTAAGGACAGATAAGAACAAGGTAAAGAAGTTACTTCTCACCACTGCTTTTCAAAACCATACTGGAAGACCTAGCTAATGCAGTAAGATAAGAAAAAGAAAGAAAAGGTATACAGATTAGAAATGAAGAAACAATAGTAAAACTATCTTTGTTCACAGATGGTATGATATGGTCACCCATGTAGGAAATCTGAAACAATCAACAAAAAAACTGATGGAACTAGTACTTATAGCAAAGTTGCATGATATAAGGTTAAGATACAAAGTGAATTGCCTAAATACTATACAACTAGAATTGAAGTTAAAATTAAAAACATATTACCATATTACTACTTAATTACCACTCCCCAAAATAAAATACTGTAAATATAACAACATACATGTAAGATCTGTATGAAGAAAACAGATCCATAAATTCTGACAAATAAACTTGAAGAAAAACTACAGATACTACATGCTCATGAATAAGAAATCCTAATATTTTAAAATGTCAGTCCTTCTCAACTTGATCTATATGTTCAATGAAATCCCACACTGTGAATTACTTTGTGGATATAGAAAAATTAATTATAAAATTCATATGGAGACAAAAGACCCAGAATAAATAACACAATACTAAAAAAACAGTGACCAGACATCATCTAACTTTGAAATTTACTATAAAGCTACAGTAATGAAGATAATGTGGTATAAGTAAAAGAACAGACAAATAGAACAACAAAAAAGAATAAAGAGCTCAGAAATAAACCCTCATAAATATAGTCAACTCATCTTTGACAAAGGAGCAAAGTCTTTTCAATGAATCATGCTAGAAATGAACTACAAATAAATCTAGTCACAGACCTTACATCATTCACAAAAATTAACTCAAAAAGAATCACATACCTAACTGTAAAACACACACATAAAATTTATTTATTAATTTTTTTTGTTTTGTTTTTTGAGACAAGTCTCACTATGTAGTTCAGGCTGGTCTCAAACTTGCAGTGATTTGCCTGCTACAGCCTTCCAAGTGCTAGGATTAGAGGCATGGGCCACCACACCCAGTTCAAAACACAAAATTTTTAAATGCTTAGCAGATAACACAGAAAATCTGGGGCTGGAGATATAGCTCAGTAGCACATGTACCTGCCTAGCAAGCATAAGGTCCTGAGTTCAATTCCTGGTACCAAAATAATAAAGTATGGGTTTTAACACAGAAAATCTGGGTGATCTGAGGATATGATAGTAACAACACCAAAAATATGATACATGAAAGAAAAAACTGGTAAATCTGATTTCATTAAAAGTAAAAACTTCTCTGCCAATGACACTGTCAAATAAATGATAAGTACAGATAAGGAAAAGTATTTTTAAAAGATACATCTGAGAAAGGACTACTGTCTAACATATGCAAAGAACTCTTAAAACCCAACAAGCAGAAAACCACCTGATTAAAAAATAGGCAAAAGATCTTCAACAGATACCTCATCAAAGAAGGTATACCTATAGCAAACAAGCATATGAAAATATGCTCAACATCATGTTATTAAGAAATTTATTGCAAATTAAAATGAGATACCACAACTACTATATTTGATAAAATCAAAGCTACTGATAACATCAAAGGCTGACAAGGATGTAGAGTAAAAGATACTCATTCACTGTTGGTGGGAATGCAAAACGATGTACTTTGGAGGACAGTTTGTGAATTTCTTAGAATATTAAATATATTCATACCATACAAGCATGGTATTTATCCCAGTGAGCTGAAAGTTTACATCCACACAAAAACCTGCATATGCATATTTACTTATATTTGCTAAAACTTGGAATATGTCTTTCAGTAGGTGAATGGATAAACTGGCAAATTTAAACAAAGGAACATTAGTCAATACTAAGAAGAGATGAGCTATCAAGTCACAAAAGATGGTAAAACCTTAAATATATATTGCTAAGTGGAAGAGCCTAACATGAAGAGGCCACTTACTATATGATTACAAACATACTGAAAAGGCAAAGCATGTCACTGGTTGCCAGTGGTTACAGGAAAGGGAAGGATGAACAGGAAGAAATAAGATTTTGAGGGCAGCAAAACTATCCTGTATAATAGTATAATGAACATGTATCATTATACATTTGTCAAAACCTGTACAAAAGTAAACACTAGTATACACTACTACTCTAATATATAAATTGGAACTAATGTGTCCATGCAGCTTCAGGGATTGTAACAAATATATCACTGTAGAGCCAGGTGTTGATATTGGGCAAGGGTGGAAGGGGTAGAAAGTATATGAAAATAGTATCTGCTCAATTTTGCTGTGAACCTCAAAAATACAGTCAAATTTTTAAAAAATAGGTAAAAGTAGAACCAAAAAGAAAAACATTAATTTCAAATTTGAATAAGGAACAATTAAACTCCCTGAGACAAGTATTATGGATCCTTAATACCTCAAGTAACATCTACTCCAACCTCCTCCTACTTTGCTTTTCTTCTGTGCAAAGGCTAAGACAGTTAAAACTCTTAGACAAAAGTGTACACCGGGTTCTCATAAGGTTTAGATTTGTCATATACTCATACATAATTTACATTCAGAACTACATTAGGAAGGGTGAGAGTAAGCATTTTGTTTATAACATCGTAAAAGAGGTGGCAAGTGCCCACAGCTATAGAAACATTTTTCTGTTTGAGATAAAATCAAATTCTTAATCATAGTAGAAGAAATTTCTTCAGCAGTTTACTTCTATGTTTATCTTTAAGACTCATTCTTAGAAATTTATCCTGTATATAGTCTGTCTCTTCAATTTTCACAAGGATTCTGTAAAGCATTTAATATGATTATATGAATTCTTTTCTTAACTAGCAGTTAATATATTCTTTTTTTGTTTTTTTTTTTTTTGTTTGTTTGTTTTTTTCCAGTACTGGAAATCAAACTCATGATCTTACGCTTGCCAGGCAGGTGCTGTGCCACTGAGCTAAATCCCCAGCCCAGCAGTTAATATATTCTTATCTCTACAACTGGATCTTGACCAAGACGCTATTACTTCCCAATTTACACAGGAAGTGGCCATGTGTATACAAATCCAAGCAAGAAAAAGAAAATATGTTCCAGAGAAAATGAAACAAAGATGATCTAGACTTAAAAACAAGTACTGCACATGCAAAGAAAAGGTCTTTATATTAACAAAAAAATAGGAATTATACAAATGTTTGCATATTGAATAGTGAGACCTCCAATCCCTTTCTGTTGTTTAGCACAATGAATGTTTTGTTTTGTTTTTTTTTTGGTTTTTTTGGTTTTTTTCTCCGGTACCAGGAACCGAACTCATGACCTTGCGCTTGCCAGGCAGGCGCTTTTGCCACTGAGCTAAATTCCCAGTCCCTAGCACAATGAATGTTAGAATGTATCTCCATATAGAACACGGGAAATTTTAAAACAAAAGACCTATAGATACTGGTACCTAGTATTCCACAAAAAACTTTTAGGTTCTGATCCAACCACTCTGCAGTACAGTGTGCTATTCAAAAAAACAAAACAAAACGGCAGAAGCTTTAGTAGCTATAAATCATTAGAATTTTCCTTTATTCCTTCATGTATCAAAATAAGGTCAATTAATGACATAAATTCTTTATTTAAACCAACTTTGAGAGTCCTGTTTAAACAAAAAATGTACAAAAAAACCACCAAGAAAACATAAAAGCAAGGCAAATAATATCTCCAAGGAATGACCGAAAGTTAGATGAACATAGAATAGTTATTTTTTGATTTAGTAAAAAACTAATATGTCAATAGTCATATCAAAACAAGCACTGAAAATTGAATTAGGCAAAAATTGTCATATATTTATATTTAGAGAAGTGGTAGTTGGTGTTATAAGAACACTAAACATCATCTTGCATTTGTATCAAATGATGAAAAACAGGAAATTATCAAACAGCAGCATATTCAAAGAAATCTAGCTTTCACTTGGTTCTTGATTCCTCCTTTAGTCTAAAAATAATCATTTTTATTACTTTTGGGATTATTCTTCCATTCTTTAAAAACATATCTATGTACATCATATGTTTATTTACATACAGATACACACATACATATACCTATACAAATACATATTTGTACAGTACAGTTATGCTAAACACTCTCTCCAATACCCTCCTTTTTGTGGTACAGAGATTTGAACTCAGGACCTTTGGAATTTTTTATTTTTAGACAGGGTCTCACTAAATCACTAAATTCCCCAGGCGTGGCTTCGATTTCAATTCTCCTACCTCAGTCACCAAGAGTGCTGGCATTACAGATGTATGCTACCCAGCCTGGCTCTCCAACACTTCCTTGCACAAAGACAGCTTATTCTAAATATTGTTCTGCATATTTTCTTTCTCACAGTTATGTACAGTAATTTCCTCACCCACAATTTCACTTTTCAAAGTCTCAGTCACTTGGGGATGAACTGGTCAAAAAATGGAAAATTCTAGAAATAAAAAACTTGTATGTTTTAAACTGTAGGCCACTTTGGATAATGTGGTAGAACTGCAAAAAGCACCATTCCACTTCATTCTGCCTGAAATATGAAATTTGTTTAGCATATTTGTACTATTATTATACACCATCCACCTGGTAGTTACTTCACAGCCTCTTGCTTATCAGATCAAGTGTGGTGATATCGCATGCCTATATGCAACTCTTTTTACTTAATCATAGCCCAAAGGTCATGAGTAATGATGCTGACAATTGTATTACAGTATACTGATATATTTTTGTGTTACACAATAATCCAGTAAATGAGCAACCAGAGCACTCAAATTGTGTTCTCCAATTTCCCATTAAAGTAAGTAGAGGAATTTTTAGAGCAATGGCTATTTCCCCCTTTGGAGAAGAATATTTACAAGATTACCCAAAGAATCCTCTGGCCACAGAGGAGATAATTTGAATTAAAATAATGCATGAAAAGTATTTTTATACAATCTTTATTCTAAGAGCATGTTTGGAGGTTCTAGCAAGAGAGTGCAGCTACTTGTAGACCCTTGCTTGACCAAGGAAATAGTCCTCCTCAATCCAGGGTAGTCGTCCTCTTTGACTAAGCATGCAGCTTTGCTCAGGAGGGATGTACATGGAACCCTGAGGGAGGAAGAAAATACCTTCCTGGCCAGCCAGAGATCAGCTGAATCAACCGTGGTGAGCAATAGGGTGACAGGTGTTATAGCCAGATTGCCCTCACATCCTCACATCTTTATTCTGATGCTAAAATTACCTAAATATAAATTTACACTGACAAAGGACATTAACTTGACAAACTTTGGAGATTTCTAGGATACAAATCCCTATTTGAAAAGATTTTAAAGGGAAAGTATCTCCTATTTTTTTTTTCTGACCTGTAAAAATGGTAATCAGGTAAGCAAAATATTTGATGAGAATTTTTCTTTATGGGATACCTCTCAGCCAATATAAGCAGATGAAACCTCTAATAAAATAATGGATCTAGGCGATAATGATCAACAACTCCCAAATCCCTGAAGTGAAAGATTAACGTGGATCATCAAACAGACCGAGTCTGAACGCCAAAAAAGAATTTACTGATGAATATCTGTATCTATTTCTATTACATATCTATTTCTATTCTTTTTTTGAATCTTAGTATTTCTAAAAGTGAGACAAACACAAGATGCAAAAATATGTACATACCACTACCTATACAGTACTCTTGACAAAGAATTGAAATTGAATCTAATAAAGCCCAATTATATGAAAAATAGGAAAAAAGAGTATATGTAGTAGTACCTCAGCATCTGCTGTAAATTGGTTTCAAAAGACTCGATGAGGATCAAAAACAGTGAGTACCAAAAATGATGAATGACAAATTGCTTGGGCTAGAAGAGGGAGTGAGTCATGAGGCTACGGACACCAATGAATTCTGGCTTGTGCAAATGACAAGTACCATGACAAAATTTTCACATCAAAATGCATCAAGTACCAAATTCAACGAGTTTCAAAGCACCTGAGTACACTACCAGGAGGAGGCAAATTGCTAATTGCAGAATAAAAAACATTCTAGAACAGGAATTGGCAAACTATCACCATATCCTGTTTTTATAAAACCTGTGAGCAATGATTGATTTTTGCATTTTTTAAAGTGTTGTTCAAAGAAAGGGGGAGCAATGAGAGAGAAAAACATGTAACAGAGACTGTATGTGGCCCACAAAGCCTGTAAAGTACCCCATGGAGGGTACGCAGTCCAAGATCCCAGGGAATATCTGAAACTACAAATACTAAACCCTATACACACTGTTGTTTCTTATACGTATCTATGATAAACTTCAACTTATAAATCAATACAATGAGACAAGTAATAACTAATAGAACAATTCTAACAATATACTATAATAAAACATACAAATGCAGGCTCTCTCAAAATATCTAATTGTAGCCAGAAGCAGTACTGCATGCCTGTAATATGCCTGTTACACAGGAGGCTAAGGCAGAAAAATCGTAAGTTGGAGGCCAAATTGGGTACCTTTGAGATTGGGCAAGACCCAATCTCAAAAAAAAAAGGGTTGGGGATGTAGTTCAGTGGTAGAGTGCTTGCCAATCAAATGTGAGGCCCTGGGCTCAATCTCCAATACTGCTAACAAAACAAAACAAAACAAAACAAACAAAATTAAAAACCCAAAACTTCTTGTACTTTCATCTTTTCACTTAAACTTTGGCTTTTCTTTGGCATATCTAAATTTCCAGCATCACAAGTGTAGCACACTTCAGCACCATTATTACTAAAAATAAGGCTTAACTACTTAAACACAAGCACTGACAACCAAGAAAACTTATTACATGAGTGTATGTAGAGCATATGGATGTATATAGAGCATGGATACATTGGAAAAGGAATGATTCACATACAAGAAGAGACAATGCAAGATGTCACCATAATACTTAGAATGGTGCATAGCTCAAACCTTCTACATAAATTATTTCTGGAGTTTTCCATTTAATATTTTCAGACTATAACTGAACACACGTAACAAATTACAGACAGTAAAATTGCAGGTGCGGGGGGAATTACTACCTGCTATTTAGATCTCTAAAACTGCTGACACTTTTTAAGAAGAGTATAAATAGGACCAGGGATATAGTTCAGTGGCACAGTGCCTGCCTGGCAAGAGCAAAGTCCTGAGTTCGATTCCCAGTACCAAAATACAAAAATTATAAAAACAGTATAAATAACTTTGTTTCTGCACAAATAAAAGGGTAGTGGGAAATGAGCTAATGAGAAGGGAAGAAACCCTTGTCCATTAAAACAAATTTAAGGTATGTAACAACCAAATGCAATATGTGGACTTTAGACTAATTATAAAAAGACATTTTTGTGACAATGAAAGAAATATGTACAGAGACTATCCGATGATAATAGAAATTACTGACATCATTAGGTATGATAATAATTTTTGGTGTGATAATTTTTAAAAAAACATTTGGCTGGGCATGGTGGAGCACAGGCTGTACGTACAGCATTCCAGGAGGCTGAAGCAGGAGGACTGCAAGTTCCAGTTCAGCCTGGGTAACTCACAGAGAGATCCTTAAAAGTAAAAAAACTTCAAAAATGAATGGAGATAGAGCTGAATATGAAGGACCTGGGTTCAAAACCCTAGTATCATCAAAAACCAAACAAACAAAACCCTTATCTACTGGCATGGCATATGACAGTATTTAAAGGAATACTATAACGTGAAACAATTCAGAAAAAAAAAAAAAAAAAAAAAAAAGAAGTAGGGGAGTTCACACATCTGGCAAAATGTTCTAACTGTGATAACGATTTAAGCTAAGTGACAAATACATGAGGGTTCCTTATACTATTTTCTCTGTGTTTATGTTTGAAAATGATTATAATAAAATTTTTATATAGTAATAGTTATTTGCAAATATGGAAATATATAACAAAAGAAATACTTAAATAAGTTGTAAACAGTTGCCTAGAAGAAGTGAAATATGAGGTTAGAACACTGCCATGCTATAACCCTTGTTTTTTGGGGGTTTTTTTTTTTTGGTACCAGGAATCAAACTCAAGACCTTGCATTTGCCAGGCAGGCACTTATGCCACTGAGCTACATCCCCGGCCCCGTGTATTTCTATTGGCTTTCTAAACCAAGTATATGTATTTTGAGAAAAGTTTAAAAAGCATATTAAAAAAAAATGCAAAAGAGAAATTGCAACTTGGTGTGGTAGCACACATCTATAATCCCAGCTATTTGAGGGGGAAATTCAAGCTATCTCAAAATAAAAAACTAGGGGTAGAGCTTAGAGCAAAAGCAGACACCGGGTTCACTTCCCAGTACTGAAGGAGAGAGGGCAGGAAGGAGAGAAAGAGAAAGGGGAAAATACAAGGAGAGAGGGAATGAGTAAGGGGGTGGGGGGAAGACAGAGAGGTAGAGAGAGGGAAAGAGAAAGGTGGAGAGGATGAAACAGGGAGGGAGGAAGGAGAGTGAAGGGGGAAGAAAGGCAGAGAGGGAGAGAGGCAGAGAAACAGCTGACAGCTCTATTAGTTTCAGAGAAACAAACCCCCACGTCTCATTACTTTTACCCAGATTAATACCCTGACAAGTGAATCTTTTGTCTGCTCTGCATACTACTAGCAAAAAAATTTTCATAGAACTATTCTCAAGAGGGCTGGGGATTTAGCTCAGCAGCACAGCGCCTGCCTGGCGAGCGCAAGTTTGTGAGTTTGATTCCCGGTACCGGAAAAAAAACAAAAAAAAAAAAAAGAAAAAAAGAAAAAATAACTATTCTCAAGAGATGTGTAGTGAGACCTGAGTCATATGAAAGACATTTCCTAAAGGAGGAAAAATAAGTGAACAATAACCAAGGAAAAATCAAAAGCTTTGGGAGAGGAGCAAAGAAAGACATTTCCAAGATTCACAGCATCAAATAGAGAACAGGAAACTTCCTATTTCAATATGGTGGAATTAAACATCTATTTCTTTTCCACTCTGCAAACAAGCAGAAAATACTTCAGTGAAATTTAGGCTTCTAAATTCCAACTCCAGAATACAAGGGAAGAACAGAGAATGGATTGGTGAAGGTAGGGGAAAAAACTCAACAGACAATGGCTACTGTTCCTTGTTTCAGACAGTAAGTGTGAAAACAATTCTCCAAAAAAGAAGCATATATGATATCATAATCTAGAAATAAAAATGGTTTTACAGTTTCGTTTTCAATTTTTGTGTGTGTGTGTTTTCTTCCGGTACCAGGAATCGAACTCACAACCTTGAGCTTGCCAGGCAGACGCTTTGCCGCTGAGCACAATCAATCAAGAATAGCTAGGAAAACATTTAAAAAAAAAAAGTGTAATGAAGAATGAAAGGGACTAAGTGTCAAGAATAAGTAGAAGTCCCACTTTTCAAGGCATCTTTTGGATTATTTATATTTTTAAACAAATATTCAAATAGTACGTTATCAAAAAACTAAAGAAATGGAAGGTGGGCATAAGAAAGAAGGTGATGTGAGATTTCTAAGCTAAAAATTTAGATTTGTGAGCCATGAGATGATGAGAGTTATGAAGTACAACAGGAAGTATGACCGCCATTACAAAACACAATTCTGCCGGCATGGTGACACACGCCTGTAACCCCAGCCCTCGGGAGGTTGAGGCAGGAGAAGTGCTGCAAGTTCAAGCTCAGCCAGAACTACATAGTGAGATCCTCTCTCAAAAAAACAAAAAATACAAACACTACACAAATCTGAAGCTTTTCAAAATATAAACATGGAAAAAAGAATCTAAGTGTGAAATAAACATATCTTAAAAATACTATATATCCTTCAAATATCAAATGCATAATAAAATAAAACAGCACAAAGGAGAGTCCAAAGAACAGAGACAAAAATCCCAAAGGTAAGTTGTAAATAAATTAGGGAAGGCTGGCATCCTGAAATCACACTGGGGCACTGGACTTCCACGTTTTAAAAAAGGGAAAAGAGCTCCAGTACAAGAATAATAATATCAAAATGTCACAGTAATGCAAGGCATTCATATCATTTGTGACTCTAGATGTAGACGGCCTTTTAGAAAATCTTGGAAAATGTGAACCCTTCACTGAAAACTGTGATGCAGCCAGCTCATTCAGAGGTGGCTTTTTACTTATTCACCTGGAGAGTGCCTCCAAAACATTTCTTCCTCCATCACCCATGGCTCCTCTTCTTGTTCCAACTTGAAGATCACATCTGGTTTGGTAACCTGACAGCCTGTTATGGGAATGAACAGAGAACTTGGATGTTAATGCTGGACAGTCATACAGACCTTGGGCTGAATCCCAGGGGCTTGAAGGCTTAGGGAAAATGAGGGTAAGGACAACCACTCTGATAGAAAGTAGTTAGTCTCTACCATGAAGACCGAAGCACGGACTGGGGATTTAGCTCAGCGGCAAAAGCGCCTGCCTGGCAAGCGCAAGGTCGTGAGTTCGGTTCCCGGTACCGGAGAAAAACCAAAAAAAACAAAACAAGACCGAAGCACATACAATTATGTGAAAAAAGGGAAGGCTAATTCACCTGCCAAAGCAAAGTGTCCACACATTTCAGAAATGGAGAGAAATTGTGCTTTAACTGCAAAGCTACCCTTACCTACTGTGACTAGGTTGCTGTAGTTCTCCAGCATCACATCACGGTACAAGTTCCTTTCAGCAGGTTTCATTTGTTGCCATTCTTCCTGGGTGAGGTCCACAGCCACATCTTTAAATGTTACTGTTTCCTGTAAAATACAATTCTAATTAATTTGAAATCATCTAAATTAAGTATTGAGGTAAAAAGGAACTTCTGTATCTAGTACTCAGGAGTCAGATTTCATTAAAATTATTTATTTGGTTTTTATATTTACCTAATTTTGCACTATGCAGTGAAAGGAAACACAATGCATTGGAAATATTCTGTCACAGTATGTTAACTATGGAGTCAGCAAACATTAATTCATCATTTACTAGAAGATGAATTGATGGAGTCAGTGGTCAGTGATTTTTATTGGGCTATCACAGAGATGAAAAAGTAGGATATGACTCACAGGTAAACTGCTTCAGAACCTGGCCAGGTGACTGTGTGATCTAGTGAGAAAGGGAGCATGACAGAGAATGGAAAGAGAAAAAACACAGGAGAAGAGGGGGCATTAAAATTTGAACATGGGCTGGGGATTTAGCTCAGCAGTACAGTGCCTGCCTGGCAAGCACGAGGTTGTGAGTTCAATTCCCGGTACCAGGG